>NW_028120274.1:2500-5000 GCF_965178545.1 Coloeus monedula
GCTGCGCGCCGCGCCGCGCCGCGCGCCCGGGAGCGCGCGGCCGGACGCCCGGCCGCTTCCCTCCCGGCAACCCCTTCCCCCACGGGCCCCCCCCCTCCCCTCGCGCGCCCGCGCGCGCGAGACGGAGAGAGACACGGGGGAAAGAGAGACGGAGAGAAGGCGACACAACCCCATCCCGGAGACGACAACCGAAAAGGAGCAACGGCGGTGACGGCCTCCGGGGCACCGCCGGGCGGCGCCAGACGGCCTCGGCGGGGAGAGAGAAGCGAGACGGCGCTCTTACGCCCGAGACGACCACAGAGAGGCGGGCGGGAAGGAGGAGGGGGTGACCCCCGTCCCCGGCGCTCGCGGCCTCGACGCGCGCGCGGCAGCACGGCACGGTACCCGCGCGGTACCCACCCGCAGACAGCCGCCCGCACGGGGGGAGCCCGGGGGCGAGGCCCGCGCCTCGCCTCCCTTCCTTCTCTCTGGCTCGGCCCTTTCCCACGGCGTTTTCACGCCGTCTCTCGCTCTCCCCGGCCGCCGCCGCCACACCCTGGCGGGGCCCCGGCAAGGACGAGCTCCGCCCCAGCGGCTCGCTCCGGGAGCGGGAAGCTACGGAGCGCTCCCCGAGTCTGCATTTAGGGGGACGAAGGCCCTTGGCGCGGCACGCGACGGACGGACGGACGGACGGACGGACCGCGACGACGCCGACGACCGGGCCCCGCAGGGAAAAAAAGGCCCCGAGAAACCGCCGAGGAAAAACGCTTCCCTCGCCGGCCCCCGCCGCCTTCCCCCTCCGGGCACCGGCCGGACGCCGCCGCCGCCGCCGCCGCCGCCGCCGCCCCGGCCGCGGACGACGGGCCTGCGAGGCAACCCCAGCCGCGCCGCCGGGGTGGCCCCCGGACGGCGATTGATCGTCAAGCGACGCTCAGACAGGCGTAGCCCCGGGAGGAACCCGGGGCCGCAAGTGCGTTCGAAGTGTCGATGATCAATGTGTCCTGCAATTCACATTAATTCTCGCAGCTAGCTGCGTTCTTCATCGACGCACGAGCCGAGTGATCCACCGCTAAGAGTTGTCTGGCTTTCGGCACCGGCTCCGCACGCGCGGAGGGGCCGGGACCGCTCACGTGGAGCAGACCCCTGTCTCTTTCGGCGAGGACGCCACGCTGGCGCGCGCGCGCCTCCCTTCGACCGTACGAGCACAACGACAAACGGAGGAGGAGGAGGGTGGAAAAAAAAGAAGAAACCCACGGAACGCTCCCAAGGTCGACAAAGGCGGGGGAGCCCGCGCTCCCGGCCCGCCTCCCCCCGCAAGGGGAGACGCCGCCTCGCGTGCCGGCCTTCGGAGGCGGCCCAGGCGCCCGGGCTCGGCCCGGCCTCCGCGCAGAGGGGCTGGCGCGGCGCGCGCCAGACCGCGGGGGGGCGTCGGATCCCGCCCGGCCTCGATCACGAGACGACACGCGCCCGCGGCCCACGGCGGGGGGTAACGGCCACCAGACCCCGCTGCTCACGCTCGGCTCCCTTCGCCGCTCCGCAGACTCGCGGAGCGCCGCCGCGTCACCGCGCAGCCGGCTTCTCCCCAGCGACCCCCGCAACGCCCGAGACGCACGCGGCGAACACCGCTCCGCCGGCGCGCCCCCCCCGCGGGACCGCGCCCGCCGGGAAGGCAAAGCGCCCGGCAAGCCCAGCTCCGCCGCCGGCACCGGAGGCGGACGCCGCCGGGAACCGAGCCGGCATCGCGAGCACCCGAGGCCCGCCGGACGGCGAGACCCACCGCCACCGCCGCCGCCCTCCCGGAACCGCCGCCGCCGCTTCGCACCTTCGGAGCCCCCTTCCGCGGGCACGCGCCCGGGCAAGAAGGCGTACGGCGCTGAGCCGGGGGAGCAACGCCCGCTCTCCTCGTTTCCACTCGGAGACCGGGCGGGGAAGCGCCCCCGCGGCCGCCCGCACCCCTTCGGCCCACGCGCGGCCGGGAAGGGCGACGGGGAAGCGACGGGCAGGGCCCGGGACGGGACCGCCGGCGGCGACAGCGGGCGCCTTCCGGCCGACCGTCCCCCAGGGGGACACTCACCGAGCGGCGACGCCGCCGCTCGGGCCCGGGGTCACCCGCACTCGCCGGCCTCCGGCGACGGAGGGACCGCCGAGCACTCAAGCCTCGGCGGGCAGGCGGTCGAGCGGCAACGGCCGGCGGCAACGGCGCCACCGGTGCGTCCAAGGAGAGAGAAGGCCGTCGAGGGGAGAGGCGCGGCAGCGCCAGGCGCGGCGCCGCGCGCACGAGCCTGCGGCAGCGGCCAAGGAGAGCGCAGCAGCGGGCCCTGGCGGCCGCACGACCCCGCAAAGCCGCGGGAGGGCGGAGAGCACGCGCCCTCCGCCACCGTCGCCCGCTTCGAAGCCAGCGGGCCGGCCCCCGCGGCCGACCGCGCCAACACGGTCCCTTTCTGCCGAGACCGGGCCGCGGAGAGGGGGGGGCAGGGCGCCCCTCCCCGGCACGGCCGCCCGCGCGCGCGCGCGAGCGGCG
>NW_028120274.1:10000-20000 GCF_965178545.1 Coloeus monedula
CAAAGAAGCAGAAAAGAAAAAAAAAGGCACGACCGACAGCGCGTCACGTGACCCCGTGCTACCCACGGGGGCCGCGGGCCCGGGGGGCGAGGCCCGCGCCTCTCACTCCCCCCCCAGCACACGCTCCCAAAAACGACCTCTCGAACGCTTCCTTCCTTCCTTCCCATTTTGCGTTCGTGGCCCGCGCGCCTTCGTGCCGCGCTTCCCCCGTCGTGCCGCGGCGGCTTAAGGCCGCAAGGTGGGGGGGGAAAAAGAAAAAGAAAGAAGCGTAGGCCGGGGCGGGCACCCCCCACTGCAACCGCACAAGCCGGCACGCACGCCTGAAACCGTGGACCTTCTCACAACCCAGCCCGCCGGCAACCACTACAGCCGGGACAGGCCAGACACCACGGGCCGCCCCCAGCGTCGCGGCTCAGCCAACGCCGGCCGAAAACAAGGAAGGGCGAGGCGCCGCCGCCTCGCCAGCAGCATTCTCCCAGGGCTCTCTGTCGGGCTTCCGGTCCACTCTCGGCAGGCCGGCCACCGCAGGCCGGCCGCCGCCCCTGAGACATTCCCACCCGCTACGCGGGTTCCCCGGCTTAGGGCCGAGGAGGGGGGACAACTTCAACAACACAGCCGGCAAGGGGCGAGGCGCCGCCGCCCCGCCCCGCAGCAACATCGGGCGACTCCCGTCACCGAGCTCCTCGGCCAACCGGGCGAGGCCGAGGCAAGGCCGCGCGCCCCACCGAGCGTCCCCGTGGCACCACCGACACACCAAGCACAGGTCGGGAGCCGGGAACGGGGCGCCGCCACCTCGGCCAACTGGGCCCGTCATCCTCGGAGCTCTCAGGGAAGGGCCGGGGAAAGCCCTGTCGGACCTCCGCGAAACGGAGCACCCCCGGCCGCGGCCGCCCCACCGGCTGCCAGCCACCGCACTGGACTGACAGCCGAAAACCGAGCCCGCCCAGCGGGCGCCGGCTTAAGGCCGGGCAGGAAAGGAACGAGGCGCCGCCGCCTCGGCCACCACCGGATTTTCCCTGCGGCCCCCTCTGCGCAGAGTCGGCAGCCGCCAGGGTCGGAGGGGGGACACACTCACGGCTCTCTCCACCCCACCTAGGCTGCCAAGCAGCTCGCGGTTTTTCGGCTTTGCCCGTCACGGGGGCGGTGAAACCCGGATAAAGCCACGCGACTCGTATCCGGCTCGTTCGACACTCTTCGTTCGTGGCAGCCGCACGCGCGGCCGCCGCTCTCGGCCTTCGACACAGGCACCGCCAGCCTGCGGGGACACGGCCCATCACCCGCTCCCATAATACGGACAGGCGAGTCCGAGGCCCCGGACGCCTCCAAGAGAACCAATCGTACTTGACCGGGGCGGTGCGCCGGCGCACGCCGCCTCCTACCATGACGCAACTGGAGGCAGCCAAAAACAGCGACCCCTTGGTGAACTTCCAGGACGGGTGGGGCAACACGTCTACCCGGCCCCTGCCGAACTTTGCCCAAGTCCCGCCGGAGCAGGGTAGACCTGTTCGCCCCGCGACCGGGCGACGCCGCGGCGGCCACGCCGGCGGCCTCGGGGCGCGGCTGGCCGCCGCGGCCGGGCCCGGATCCGGGTAGACCTGTCCTCCCGGGGCCGCCCCGGCGCCGGGTAGACCTGTTCGCCCCGCGACCGGGCGACGCCGCGGCGGCCTCGCCGGCGGCCTCGGGGCGCGGCCGGCCGCCGCGGCCGGGCCCGGATCCGGGTAGACCTGTCCTCCCGGGGCCGCCCCGGCGCCGGGTAGACCTGTTCGCCCCGCGACCGGGCGACGCCGCGGCGGCCTCGCCGGCGGCCTCGGGGCGCGGCCGGCCGCCGCGGCCGGGCCCGGATCCGGGTAGACCTGTCCTCCCGGGGCCGCCCCGGCGCCGGGTAGACCTGTTCGCCCCGCGACCGGGCGACGCCGCGGCGGCCTCGCCGGCGGCCTCGGGGCGCGGCTGGCCGCCGCGGCCGGGCCCGGATCCGGGTAGACCTGTCCTCCCGGGGCCGCCCCGGCGCCGGGTAGACCTGTTCGCCCCGCGACCGGGCGACGCCGCGGCGGCCTCGCCGGCGGCCTCGGGGCGCGGCCGGCCGCCGCGGCCGGGCCCGGATCCGGGTAGACCTGTCCTCCCGGGGCCGCCCCGGCGCCGGGTAGACCTGTTCGCCCCGCGACCGGGCGACGCCGCGGCGGCCTCGCCGGCGGCCTCGGGGCGCGGCCGGCCGCCGCGGCCGGGCCCGGATCCGGGTAGACCTGTCCTCCCGGGGCCGCCCCGGCGCCGGGTAGACCTGTTCGCCCCGCGACCGGGCGACGCCGCGGCGGCCTCGCCGGCGGCCTCGGGGCGCGGCTGGCCGCCGCGGCCGGGCCCGGATCCGGGTAGACCTGTCCTCCCGGGGCCGCCCCGGCGCCGGGTAGACCTGTTCGCCCCGCGACCGGGCGACGCCGCGGCGGCCTCGCCGGCGGCCTCGGGGCGCGGCTGGCCGCCGCGGCCGGGCCCGGATCCGGGTAGACCTGTCCTCCCGGGGCCGCCCCGGCGCCGGGTAGACCTGTTCGCCCCGCGACCGGGCGACGCCGCGGCGGCCTCGCCGGCGGCCTCGGGGCGCGGCTGGCCGCCGCGGCCGGGCCCGGATCCGGGTAGACCTGTCCTCCCGGGGCCGCCCCGGCGCCGGGTAGACCTGTTCGCCCCGCGACCGGGCGACGCCGCGGCGGCCACGCCGGCGGCCTCGGGGCGCGGCTGGCCGCCGCGGCCGGGCCCGGATCCGGGTAGACCTGTCCTCCCGGGGCCGCCCCGGCGCCGGGTAGACCTGTTCGCCCCGCGACCGGGCGACGCCGCGGCGGCCTCGCCGGCGGCCTCGGGGCGCGGCTGGCCGCCGCGGCCGGGCCCGGATCCGGGTAGACCTGTCCTCCCGGGGCCGCCCCGGCGCCGGGTAGACCTGTTCGCCCCGCGACCGGGCGACGCCGCGGCGGCCTCGCCGGCGGCCTCGGGGCGCGGCCGGCCGCCGCGGCCGGGCCCGGATCCGGGTAGACCTGTCCTCCCGGGGCCGCCCCGGCGCCGGGTAGACCTGTTCGCCCCGCGACCGGGCGACGCCGCGGCGGCCTCGCCGGCGGCCTCGGGGCGCGGCTGGCCGCCGCGGCCGGGCCCGGATCCGGGTAGACCTGTCCTCCCGGGGCCGCCCCGGCGCCGGGTAGACCTGTTCGCCCCGCGACCGGGCGACGCCGCGGCGGCCTCGCCGGCGGCCTCGGGGCGCGGCCGGCCGCCGCGGCCGGGCCCGGATCCGGGTAGACCTGTCCTCCCGGGGCCGCCCCGGCGCCGGGTAGACCTGTTCGCCCCGCGACCGGGCGACGCCGCGGCGGCCTCGCCGGCGGCCTCGGGGCGCGGCCGGCCGCCGCGGCCGGGCCCGGATCCGGGTAGACCTGTCCTCCCGGGGCCGCCCCGGCGCCGGGTAGACCTGTTCGCCCCGCGACCGGGCGACGCCGCGGCGGCCTCGCCGGCGGCCTCGGGGCGCGGCTGGCCGCCGCGGCCGGGCCCGGATCCGGGTAGACCTGTCCTCCCGGGGCCGCCCCGGCGCCGGGTAGACCTGTTCGCCCCGCGACCGGGCGACGCCGCGGCGGCCACGCCGGCGGCCTCGGGGCGCGGCTGGCCGCCGCGGCCGGGCCCGGATCCGGGTAGACCTGTCCTCCCGGGGCCGCCCCGGCGCCGGGTAGACCTGTTCGCCCCGCGACCCGGGCGACGCCGCGGCGGCCACGCCGGCGGCCTCGGGGCGCGGCTGGCCGCCGCGGCCGGGCCCGGATCCGGGTAGACCTGTCCTCCCGGGGCCGCCCCGGCGCCGGGTAGACCTGTTCGCCCCGCGACCGGGCGACGCCGCGGCGGCCACGCCGGCGGCCTCGGGGCGCGGCTGGCCGCCGCGGCCGGGCCCGGATCCGGGTAGACCTGTCCTCCCGGGGCCGCCCCGGCGCCGGGTAGACCTGTTCGCCCGGCGACCGGGCGACGCCGCGGCGGCCTCGCCGGCGGCCTCGGGGCGCGGCTGGCCGCCGCGGCCGGGCCCCCCGATCCGCGTATACTTGTTCGCCCTCTGGCCGGATGCCGCCGGGACGGTACGCTGACGGCTCCGGCAACAGCTGGTGGGCGCGGCCGACCCCGGAGTCAAGGCATCTTCCTGCCCTCCCAGAGCCGGGGGAACCCCACAGCCCCGGAACGCCCCGGAACCCGATGGCTCTAGCAGCCCTGGCCCGCCGGAGAACCCGGGTCAAGACCAATAAATATTTTCGACGAAAATCAACCTTTAGTTTTTGAACGAGTACATCTTTCTTCTGCTAGGAACAAGAAAGTTTCCTGGGGGGAAAAAAATTTCTTTGCACATTTTATTTCGTTTTCTTGGGGGCCCACAGCACACCTGGCCACGCTCAGGAGGACCGTGTGCCCTTAGGTCGGCCAGCCCACACACGTTGACGCATCAAAACGGACTCCCCACCCCACCCCGGGCACCACGCCCAGCTCCACCAGAGCAGAGCGCCTCTAGGGAGACAGCGGGAGGGGGAAGCAGGTACATAGGGAGGAACAGGAAACGAAGCCGACGGCCGCCGGCGCGACTGGCCCCGCCCACCAGGAGGGGGCCGGGGCCGGGGCCGAGCCAGGCCGGGCGGCCGCCTTCGGAACGGTTCTTTCGGGACCCGCCGAGGTGCCCGGCCCCCGCCGCCGCCCCGGCGAGCCGCGGGGGAGCCGCGCCGTGGCGCTCCAGGCCGGCAGCGAGCCGGCGGCCTCCGGCGGGAGGAGCCCCGCCCGCCGGCGGGGTCCGGGGCCCGGGCCGGGGCCGGGCGGCCGCCTTCGGGCCGGTTCTTCCGGGGTCCGCCGAGGTGCCCGGCCCCCGCCGCCGCCCCGGCGAGCCGCGGGGGAGCCGCGCCGTGGCGCTCCCGGCCGGCAGCGAGCCGGCGGCCTCCGGCGGGAGGAGCCCCGCCCTCCGGCGGGGGCCGGGGCCCGGGCCGGGGCCGGGCGGCCGCCTTCGGGCCGGTTCTTCCGGGGTCCGCCGAGGTGCCCGGCCCCCGCCGCCGCCCCGGCGAGCCGCGGGGGAGCCGCGCCGTGGCGCTCCCGGCCGGCAGCGAGCCGGCGGCCTCCGGCGGGAGGAGCCCCGCCCTCCGGCGGGGTCCGGGACCCGGGCCGGGGCCGGGCGGCCGCCTTCGGGCCGGTTCTTCCGGGGTCCGCCGAGGTGCCCGGCCCCCGCCGCCGCCCCGGCGAGCCGCGGGGGAGCCGCGCCGTGGCGCTCCCGGCCGGCAGCGAGCCGGCGGCCTCCGGCGGGAGGAGCCCCGCCCGCCGGCGGGGTCCGGGGCCCGGGCCGGGGCCGGGCGGCCGCCTTCGGGCCGGTTCTTCCGGGGTCCGCCGAGGTGCCCGGCCCCCGCCGCCGCCCCGGCGAGCCGCGGGGGAGCCGCGCCGTGGCGCTCCCGGCCGGCAGCGAGCCGGCGGCCTCCGGCGGGAGGAGCCCCGCCCTCCGGCGGGGTCCGGGGCCCGGGCCGGGGCCGGGCGGCCGCCTTCGGGCCGGTTCTTCCGGGGTCCGCCGAGGTGCCCGGCCCCCGCCGCCGCCCCGGCGAGCCGCGGGGGAGCCGCGCCGTGGCGCTCCCGGCCGGCAGCGAGCCGGCGGCCTCCGGCGGGAGGAGCCCCGCCCGCCGGCGGGGTCCGGGGCCCGGGCCGGGGCCGGGCGGCCGCCTTCGGGCCGGTTCTTCCGGGGTCCGCCGAGGTGCCCGGCCCCCGCCGCCGCCCCGGCGAGCCGCGGGGGAGCCGCGCCGTGGCGCTCCCGGCCGGCAGCGAGCCGGCGGCCCTCGGCCCATGTTGACACGGAGAGGTAGGCAGACGCAGGGTCTATCAGACCCACTCACAGCCCCGCCGCCCCCCTCTCTTTTTGCCGCCGACGGCCACAGCTGCACGCACATAGACACAGACAGACACACACCGACACAGGCGACGCGCTCCCTCCCCCTCCCTCCCGTCGCCCTGTCTCTCGAGGCTTGGGGGCGCTCTTGCTCTCCACCATCAGCCTCCCTGGCGCCACCCTCAGACTTTTCCCGCCCCTGCCCAGGGTCCCATCAGCCAGTTCGGACGGCGGCGGCGGCGGCGGCGGCGGCGGCAGCAGCAGCAGCCGCAGCAGGGGGACGAGGACTTGGGTGCCGAGGCAGCCAGGGTGTTCGGCGAGCAGGCCAAAGTGGTGCAGAAGTAGGGCCAGCGACAGTCTGGAGGTGGTGGCGGGATGCTTGGCACTGTCTCTTTTTGAAGAAGCATCCTGTTCCGGTCGCTCTGAGCCTTTTGGTTCGATGGCGTTCCTTCCTGCCTACCCCCAGCCCCGGTCAAGGCTGCGGCAGGACGGAAGCGAGGCGGGCGGATGAGGGAGTGAGAGAGGCAGAAATCAAGGTGGGAGGCGAGGCAAGGGCACGGCAGGCTTTCGAGGGCCGGGAGCCGGGCTTAGAGAGCGGACGCTGCTGTCCGTTTGGGCACGGAGGTGGCGGGAACGCCGCTGGCTCCTAAAGACTCCCTCCTCCCCTCTCCGGCAGTGGCGGGGGGAGCGGGCTGCAGGCAGGGCGGCGGCAGGGCGGGCCGGAGCTGGGGAAGCGCGCGGCAGGGGGTGACGCTGACGGCCGCTCAGGTATGCAGCCGGCAGGGACGCCGCCCTCTGGGACCGACAGTCACTCGCCTTCACGCCCCAGCTTTTGGGGGGGGGGGGGGGGGGGAACCAGCGCGCGCGAGCGGCCGCGTGTGGCGGGTGCGCGCGTGCGCGTGCGGGGCGGCCGGACCTGCTCGCGGGCCCGGACTGGGTCCCGGGGCTGCGGGTCCCATCGACGAGACCTGGTCTCCCCAGCACCAGGAGGGGAGGCCGGCTCTACCCACCTTGGGGGGGCGGGGGGAGCGGGGGGAGGGGGAGGGGAGCGCTGGCGGCAGGCCTCGAGCTCCAGGAGGAGAAATCTACACAGGAAACAAATCTACGGGCCGCTCACGCGACTACAGTTCCAAGTGGGGCCTGGAACGAGAGCTCTGCCCGCCGCTACACGGCAAACCCATCGGGCCGGACGGGGAACACAGCTCTAGCCCGGGGCCAAACGGAAAAACCCCATCGGGCCGGACGGGGGAGGACAACAGGTCTAGCCCGGCGCCGGGCGCCGGGCTGGGCAGGGCCAGGCGAGGACAGCAAACAGCTCTACCCCGGCGCTAAACGCCAAGCCGGCAGGGCCGGACGGGGGCAGCAGGTCTAGCCCGGCGCTAGGCGTCGGGCTGGGGCCGCCTGACGGGGACAGCAGGTCTAGCCCGGGAGCCGGGCGCGGCGAGGACGGCGAACAGCTCTACCCCGGCGCCAACTGGTCGGGCCGGCGGGGCCGAGCGGCGAAGGCAACAGCTCTACCCCGGCGCCGGGAGCCGGGCCGGCGGGGCCGAGCGGCGAAGGCAACAGGTCTACCCCGGCGCCGGGCGCCGGGCCGGGGCGCCGGGCGCGGCGAGGACGGCGAACAGCTCTACCCCGGCGCCAACTGGTCGGGCCGGCGGGGCCGAGCGGCGAAGGCAACAGCTCTACCCCGGCGCCATCTCGTCGGGCCGGCGGGGCCGAGCGGCGAAGGCAACAGGTCTACCCCGGCGCCAACTGGTCGGGCCGGCGGGGCCGAGCGGCGAAGGCAACAGCTCTACCCCGGCGCCATCTCGTCGGGCCGGCGGGGCCGAGCGGCGAAGGCAACAGGTCTACCCCGGCGCCATCTCGTCGGGCCGGCGGGGCCGAGCGGCGAAGGCAACAGGTCTACCCCGGCGCCAACTGGTCGGGCCGGCGGGGCCGAGCGGCGAAGGCAACAGGTCTACCCCGGCGCCGGGAGCCGGGCCGGCGGGGCCGAGCGGCGAAGGCAACAGGTCTACCCCGGCGCCAACTGGTCGGGCCGGCGGGGCCGAGCGGCGAAGGCAACAGGTCTACCCCGGCGCCATCTCGTCGGGCCGGCGGGGCCGAGCGGCGAAGGCAACAGGTCTACCCCGGCGCCAACTCGTCGGGCCGGCGGGGCCGAGCGGCGAAGGCAACAGGTCTACCCCGGCGCCGGGAGCCGGGCCGGCGGGGCCGAGCGGCGAAGGCAACAGGTCTACCCCGGCGCCGGGCGCCGGGCCGGGGCGCCGGGCGCGCCGAGGACGGCGAACAGGTCTACCCCGGCGCCAACTGGTCGGGCCGGCGGGGCCGAGCGGCGAAGGCAACAGGTCTACCCCGGCGCCAACTGGTCGGGCCGGCGGGGCCGAGCGGCGAAGGCAACAGGTCTACCCCGGCGCCATCTCGTCGGGCCGGGCGCGGCGAGGACGGCGAAGGCAACAGGTGTACCCCGGCGCCAACTCGTCGGGCCGGCGGGGCCGAGCGGCGAAGGCAACAGCTCTACCCCGGCGCCAACTGGTCGGGCCGGCGGGGCCGAGCGGCGAAGGCAACAGGTCTACCCCGGCGCCGGGCGCCGGGCCGGGGCGCCGGGCGCGGCGAGGACGGCGAACAGCTCTACCCCGGCGCCAACTGGTCGGGCCGGCGGGGCCGAGCGGCGAAGGCAACAGGTCTACCCCGGCGCCGGGAGCCGGGCCGGCGGGGCCGAGCGGCGAAGGCAACAGGTCTACCCCGGCGCCAACTGGTCGGGCCGGCGGGGCCGAGCGGCGAAGGCAACAGGTCTACCCCGGCGCCGGGCGCCGGGCCGGGGCGCCGGGCGCGGCGAGGACGGCGAACAGCTCTACCCCGGCGCCAACTGGTCGGGCCGGCGGGGCCGAGCGGCGAAGGCAACAGGTCTACCCCGGCGCCGGGAGCCGGGCCGGCGGGGCCGAGCGGCGAAGGCAACAGGTCTACCCCGGCGCCAACTGGTCGGGCCGGCGGGGCCGAGCGGCGAAGGCAACAGGTCTACCCCGGCGCCATCTCGTCGGGCCGGCGGGGCCGAGCGGCGAAGGCAACAGGTCTACCCCGGCGCCAACTGGTCGGGCCGGCGGGGCCGAGCGGCGAAGGCAACAGGTCTACCCCGGCGCCGGGCGCCGGGCCGGGGCGCCGGGCGCGGCGAGGACGGCGAACAGCTCTACCCCGGCGCCAACTGGTCGGGCCGGCGGGGCCGAGCGGCGAAGGCAACAGGTCTACCCCGGCGCCGGGAGCCGGGCCGGCGGGGCCGAGCGGCGAAGGCAACAGGTCTACCCCGGCGCCAACTGGTCGGGCCGGCGGGGCCGAGCGGCGAAGGCAACAGGTCTACCCCGGCGCCATCTCGTCGGGCCGGCGGGGCCGAGCGGCGAAGGCAACAGGTCTACCCCGGCGCCAACTGGTCGGGCCGGCGGGGCCGAGCGGCGAAGGCAACAGGTCTACCCCGGCGCCGGGAGCCGGGCCGGCGGGGCCGAGCGGCGAAGGCAACAGGTCTACCCCGGCGCCGGGAGCCGGGCCGGGGCGCCGGGCGCGGCGAGGACGGCGAACAGCTCTACCCCGGCGCCAACTGGTCGGGCCGGCGGGGCCGAGCGGCGAAGGCAACAGGTCTACCCCGGCGCCGGGAGCCGGGCCGGCGGGGCCGAGCGGCGAAGGCAACAGCTCTACCCCGGCGCCAACTGGTCGGGCCGGCGGGGCCGAGCGGCGAAGGCAACAGGTCTACCCCGGCGCCATCTCGTCGGGCCGGCGGGGCCGAGCGGCGAAGGCAACAGGTCTACCCCGGCGCCAACTGGTCGGGCCGGCGGGGCCGAGCGGCGAAGGCAACAGCTCTACCCCGGCGCCATCTCGTCGGGCCGGCGGGGCCGAGCGGCGAAGGCAACAGGTCTACCCCGGCGCCATCTCGTCGGGCCGGCGGGGCCGAGCGGCGAAGGCAACAGCTCTACCCCGGCGCCAACTGGTCGGGCCGGCGGGGCCGAGCGGCGAAGGCAACAGCTCTACCCCGGCGCCAACTGGTCGGGCCGGCGGGGCCGAGCGGCGAAGGCAACAGGTCTACCCCGGCGCCATCTCGTCGGGCCGGCGGGGCCGAGCGGCGAAGGCAACAGCTCTACCCCGGCGCCAACTGGTCGGGCCGGCGGGGCC
>NW_028120273.1:0-28828 GCF_965178545.1 Coloeus monedula
GGAAAGAATGAATGGGGAAATAAAGAAACACCTTCTGAAGCTGCTGAGAGAAACCAAGATGCCACGGGTACGGCTGCTGCCATTGGCTTTGGCAAGAAGAAGAGCCAGACCCAGGGCAGATATTCAATTACCTCCCCTGGAATCCATGTCTGCAATTCCTTACCCGGGTGTGATAAATGAGTGAATGATAAATGTTGTCTTTCACATATATGATTCAAACATTTAGAAGTGATGATGGATTATGTAGAAATAGTTTTAAGGTAAAATGTAGTTAAGTAGAAACGAGATTAAGGTAAATTAGAACTTCGAAATAGTTGTAATATGTTAAGAAATGTATTAATAAACACATGGTAATAAATGTCTTTTGAGCTGAGAAACTACAGAGCCAGGAACCAAGACATCTTAGAGAAACAAAGAAGATAAACCGCAAGCATCCCAGGAAGATTGTTACCTCATCAGAACTCACCCCGCCCAAGGGAACTGGCAGCTGCCAATGAGGCTGGAGACTGCGGAGGCACCGGAGAGAGGGGGCCTGTCTGCAGTTCTGAAGCGATCCAGAGGACTGAGGCGGTGTCCTGCTGGGGGAAGGGACAGAAACCGGAGCGGGGGAAAGGGGAGTGAAGTGTAAATTCCTTTCTGGGTTAATGAATATGTAACAGTTCAGGAGAGTACTTCAGTCCACAGTAAAATGAATGGAGGGCGCCTCTGGCAATATTGCCAAGCGCCCCAGGCTGTGATTTGCCTTTGTTCTACTAATAAATGTTCAATACTACATTGCTAAGAATTTAGCTTTTGTATTCATTTTCTTCAGCCTTAATCCTCTAACACTAAAAAGGTTGTTGGGGAGTTTTTGTCCTTCCCACAGTTTTGATAAGATTACAACATTAGAAGGCTTTTTTCTTAATACTCCTACTTTGATATTGTCAGGTGGGTTTGGGCCAGGGGTGTGAGAGTCAATTTTTAGTCTTAGGACAAGAAACAGCAAAAATCTTTATTGCTTTGGGGTGTTTTTTGTGTATGTGTGTGTGTGGCTGTTAGTGATGGCAGAATTTTGGAATGGGTTTTTCGATGTTCACCTGTAGGTTGCATTTTGCAAAACTAGGAGAGCTTTAAAACTGACCCTTTAACTCATAAACAGTTAAAAAAAACATTAAAAAAAAAAAAAAGAAAGCTGCTTGTTGGGGGGCCACTTGTGAGTCACCTGATGGCTGCCCTGGAAGAGAAGCTTCCTTCCAGGCAGCCAGCAGAGGAGCTTTAGAAATGCAAATTAACTCTGCTGGGGGAAGTGTGCACAATGTCCCAGGCTCTCCTTGCCTGCCACAGGAATTGGGCTGATTCCCTCTGCCCCTCACCCCAAGCTCTGCCTCCCTGCACTGACGGAATTTGCATCGCTAAAGGCAGAGCCCACACTGAGCATCTCTGACTCTGCAACAGAAATCCCTGAAGCTGCAAAGGAAAACAGCAAACGGAGAATGTTGGGAGAACTTCACTCAAAAAAGCAGGGGGGGAATCATCCCTCTCCCCACTCCAACATCTGCTGGCACTCTCTGTGTTATACAGGGTGGGTTTGACCACTGGGCTGCTTTTGCTGACACAAGGTCAGCGAAATCACTTGGGAATGCAAGGATGTGATGATTTAATCAGAGAAAAGCGGTCAATTGATGCATCCCTGGCCTTTCTGGGAGCTCCCAAAAATGGGGAAAAGATGAATGGCCACCAGAACAAATCCTACAACACCATGGAGCAGCCCCTGGGAACCCAAACAAATTCATACCAGGTGCCAGAGAACCCAGTGATCATTTCAATGCATCATTAGATTACAAGCTGTCCTCCAAACCATAACCAAGCACACAGCTCCAGCTCCTGACCTTCTCACCCACCAATCCACTCCCATGAGCAACGCCACATTTCACCCTGGGATGGCATCAGATTCTCTTCCAGCAGAAGGACCAGGAGGTTGTGGAAAATTAAATGACTCAAAGTGCTCTTGGCAAAGAGATGACAAAGGAAAAGTGGTGAAACAGAGAACAAAGGAAATAAGAAAGCAGCTCGTGTACTGCTCCAAATGTGGAAAGGATGGGAATGGGACACGTTTTCGTGGTTCCCTGGCAGACCATGCGTTAAACCAATGCTGTTTCTCCTCTCAGGTGCTGCAGCAACTCTCATCTTTTTGCCATGCACCACACCTTGCTCAGTGCAGCTCATTCAGCAGGGGATCAAGGGCATGCAGGTGGCAGCCAGGCCTCCTGACCCAGAAACGGCTACAAAAGGACACAGAATGAGGTCACTGAGAATAATCCCAAAACCAAAGAAGGCCCAGGAAGAACAGATTAAGGCATTTTTAAAGTTTGTAAAGAGAAGTACTCGGAAAAGAAGAAGAGGAGGATTAAAAGGAAAAAAATGAACGTGTCTTTACAAACAGATGCTGTGAATCCCATTGGAGATAGGGCCAGGGACTTGGAGATAAGGAAGTAATGGGAGAAACCATAAATTTCAGAAAATGTTACTAATTGACACGAACTGCTGCTCAGCCAAGGTCCTGCGAAATTCCTGAACTTCCAGAAGAACAAAGACTTCACAGAGCCATGAATATCGGATATTATACAAAGTGGGGGTGCACATTAAGGGGCACATGCATCCCCCAGAGCCGGGATTCAGCTGAGAAGAGAAACAAAGCTCTCCGCTGCTCCCGGCCCGAGGGAGCATCAGTGCATCGCTTTGATTTCCCCCAAAAAGGGAAAACTGCCCCAAACCCCTTTGGCTGAGTGCACGAGGGGAGAGATTTGTGGCAGAAAACTCCCAAAGTCGTTTATGCTCAGCTTGGGAAGAACAACCCAAGCCAAGCGGAGGTGGGACCCCCCAGCAGCGCCTCTCTGCCACCCCAGCTGAAGCCCTCGCTGGCTGCTCCAGGCTGGATGGGCAGACTGGGAGCACTGGGAAGGGGCCCCGGCTCGGGCCGCAGCCCCCGGGGCAGCCCCACGGCCCCACGGCAGCTCCAAGGCTCCGCCAGCCGGGATGGAACGTGGGAGGGGGAGCAGGGCAAGGGCCGGGGCTGTCGGTGCCCAGGGGACACAAGGGACAGCGGGGGCACTGCACAAGCATTTCATGCAAAAGATAAAATCATAACGAAGACAAAAGCAAGACCAACAGTGAGTCAAGATTATGAAGTTAAACTTTAGCTGGGAGTTAGAAGCAATTTGTACTGATTGAACCAAAAGACAAGTCAACGAAGAGTTAGAAATTTAGCCAAGAAGTTCAGTGATATTCACCATTGCAACTTTGCTTATAGTAAATGAACTGCCATAAGGACAAAAGAAGCGAATAGAATTATAGCCAGCACCTAGATTGCATGATCAAATACAGGCAGGAGGTATGGACCGTCTCCAGAAGGCTTCCCGAGGCTTGCCCACAATAGAAGGTAGAAAGTTCATGGTGACAAAGAGATCCCTGACTTCATCTTTCAAGACCACCGACCCAAAACAAGAAAAGAATTGCGCACGCGCAAAGGACTAATAACCGCATTTTAATAGGAAGCGGGGAATGGGAGGTGCTGGAGATATGTATAGGATTAATATCTAACACTTTGTGAAATCAATAGAGGGCAAATAACCGGGTAAGTGGCTGGCACGTCTCTAGGAGGCGACTCCCGTGCCGCCCGCCGGCGTAATAAACACACCACTTTCTAACTTTAATTAGTTAGAGAGTTTCTGTCCGTGAATACCGGCTTTTTAATGATTCACTGGAAACGTCGAGCAGACGGAGATCTAGGAAGCAAAGGCAACACTGAGTCGCTTCCAGCGTGCCCTCAGCCCCGCCAGAGCCTCAGCACCCCCACAGCCTCCCCAGTCGCTCCAAAGCCTTCTCAGCCTTTGCAGCCCTTCCATCAGCCGCTCCCTCTCGCGGCGCTCCGCGGCCTCCCCTGCGCAGGGAGCAGCGGCGCAGGAAGCGGAGCAGCCGCGCCTCTGGGGCTCGGCGCGGGGCAGCGCTCAGGCACAGAGCCCGCAGCGCAGAGACACTCCCTGCACGGCGCCCGTTCGGCTCCGCGCCCAGAGCTTCGATGCCGGGCAGGCGGCTCGCTCGGGCTCCCTGGAGCCGGCACTGGGGCACGGCCCGGCCCCCACAGCGCCGGGAGGGGCTGGGAGGACAGGGACGGCATTTGGGGGTCCTGGCGTTAACTGGGAGACCCTCACTGGGAACCCCCTTCCCGCTGTCCCACCTCCCCTCATCCGCCCTCTCCCGCCCCTTTCCCACCGTCCCCCGAACCCCAGCTCCCCCCAGCTCGGTTTGGGGGTGACCCACCCCTTTCCCACCGTGTCCCGTCCCCGCCCCGCTCACCCGAGAGCTCCTCGCCAGCAGCCGGGCGGACGGAGGAGGAGGAGGAGGAGGAGGAGCGGGAGGAAGAGGAGGGGCAGAGCAGGAGCGGGAGCAGGAAGGGGAGCAGCGAGAGGAGGCGCCGCGTGCGTCCAGCGCTCTCTGGATCTGCAGCCCCTTCGCGCCGGGAGCATCGCTGCCCCCGCATCCCGCAGGTGACCGGGAAGGGGGACCTCGCTCCGGGTATCGTGGGCGGTCCTGGGAGGGTTTATTTTGAAGGGGGGAGGGATATTTGGAGCTCAGCCGAAGTACCTTGGGGCTCCCTGATTCTTTTCTTCGGGTGGAGCGAGGTTTGGGTCTCGCAGGACTCCAAAGCTGACCCGAAATGCCCTTTGGGTGGATACTGCGGGGTCCCCGGGAGGTGTTTTTTGGGGATGTCGCGGTGGCGGCTGCCGGCAGAGCCCCGGCGGTGGGTGGCGGGTGCGGGGTTCCAGGAGCCACGTGGCGATCGCCCGGTACTGGCGGGGGAGGAGGGGAGGAGCCTTGAGAGGGGGGAGAGAGAAAAGCGGGGAGCCCCGGGATTCCCGGACCCTGAAATGGGGGCCTGGAGAGGGGGGACCCCGGCAGCCGGGAGTGGGGTGAGCTTGGAGAAAGGGCAGCCCCGAGAAGGGATGAGCCTGGAGAGGGGGAACCCCTGGGACACCAAAGAGGGGACCCCAGAGAGGGGGGACCCCCGGCACCCAGAGCAGAGAGCCAGGGGAGGAGGAACCCCTGGGACCCCAAAACCCTCGGCATCCCTTAGTGCAGCCCCAGAGAGGGCGACCCATGGGACCCTCAGCAGCCCAGAGAAGGGGGACTCCCTGAACCCCACAGTGGGGAGACCAAAGAGGGGGCACCCCTGGGATTCCCTGGAAGTCTGGAGCAGGCAGAGACCCTGCAGAGAAGGGACCTTCAATATATGCAGGGTCCGCAGCATCCAGGACAAGGGGGACACCCAGAACCCCATAGTGGAGAGACCAGAGAGGGGAAACCTCAGTGAGGGATATTTTCCTCTTGAGTCTTCATGTTTTGGAGGTTTTCATGGACACAAGATATGTGGTGACTCCTAGAGACGGACTTGGGCAGGAGGAACCCCCAAGCCAATGCGCTCACCCCTTGTTTTTCCCCCCAAAACAGGACTTCTCATTCCCAAGCCTTGGCCGAATGGAGGAGGAGGAGGCAGTGAGGAAGATGTCCCGGGAGCCCCAGGCAGGTGAGGAGGAAGTCACTGCCCCTTCCCCTTCTCTCCTGCTCCATCTCCCAGCCCAGCATCGCCCCCGGCTGCAGGACAACCCCGCTGCTGACGCCGTCCTGCCGGGGACGGACTGGGGGGATCTCCTTCCCCTTCCCTGTGGCACGGAGGCAAATCCCATCCTCTCCTTGTCTTCTTCTCCTTGTTCCTTTTCCTTGCTTGCTTCCTTCCTTCCTTGCCCTCTTTCTACTTGTTCTTCTACTTCTTGTTTCTTTTTCTTCTTTTTCCTCCTTTTCCTTGTTCCTTCATCTTCATTCTCCCTTTTTCCTTCTTGTCCCTTCCTCTCCTTCTTCCTTCTCTACCCTTCTTCCTCTCCTTGTTCTTTCCTTCCTCCTTCCTTGTCCCTTCCTCTCCTTGTCCTTGCTCCCCCAGGCACTGAGCTGCAGATGGAGACCAGGGAGGACAAATCCCCATGGCAGAACCTCGTGGAAGAGGCTGCTTTGAGTGGCTCAATGGCACAGGAATCACACGGGGAGGAAAAGCCAAAGGGATCCCCCACAAGGAGGGGCTCCAAAGCCAGCCCAGGGTGCTCTGAGGAGAAAAGGCCCCCCCTCTGCTTCATCCAGAGGCCCAACCTGGTGATCCATGAGCAGCTTCACACTGGGGAGAAGCCCTACAAGTGCTTGGAATGTGGGAAGAGCTTCAGCCACACTTCCCACCTCTTCATCCACCACCAGATACACACAGGGGGATGGCCCTACAAGTGCTTGGAATGTGGGAAGAGCTTCAGCCACAGCTCCAGCCTGATCTGCCACCAGGAGATGCACGCCAGGGGAGGGCCCTTTGAGTGTCCTGAGTGTGGGAAGATGTTTCAGTGGATCTCCTATCTCATTGTACATCAGCAAACACACACAGGGGAGAGGCCCTTCCGCTGCACAGACTGCGGGAAGAGCTTCAAGTGGAGCTCCCAACTCACCAGCCACCAGCGCATCCACACCAGGGAGAGGCCTTAGAGTGTCCCGAGTGTGGGAAGAGCTTCTCCTGGAGCTCGTCCTTGAGGAAACACCAGCAGAGGCACCAGTAAGGGAATCCCTGCGAGTGCCCCGAGTGTGGGAAGAGCTTTGGGCACTGCTCCAACTCCATCTTAAAACTCGAGGTGCTGCTGACTGAAAAGCTCTTCCAGAACCCTGTACTTCAGACACTTAGGAATCCTCTCTCTTATTAAATGCCGTAAAATATTACCGTGTCCTGCAGCCGTAGGGAGGAGGAGAGAAGAGCCAGCAGGCATAAATATGCAGCAAGATTGATTGATTGAATTATTTTACAAACTCTTTTATAGCCTTTTTTCTTCATAGTCTAACTGGATAAAGGATCAGCCACTCCTTGGTGTGATTGGCTAAAATCCTAAAACATCCATTGTCAAAATATTTTTCTACGGTACTATAAACAAGGCTTCTCAAGGTTGCCTGGGTTTCATTGTTTATAGAACTCTGCTGCTATCTTCTGTGAGAGAGAAAAGTCTCTCACGGACTTAGAAAATAGCAAGAAAATTCTTGCTAGCAGCATTTTTGTATCCACTTTCTCTTTTCCATTCTTTGTCTTTTTCCTGGCCTATTTACTGACCTCTATTCTTGTACAAATTGTCTGTTCCAGTAAGTCCTTCTTTGCTGAACCAATGCTTTCTTCTTCAATGCAAATCTGCAAAGCAGAAGGAAAGCAGCCCCTTGGAATGGCCTCAGTTGAGCAGCACTCAGTGGCACAGCCTCTTCTCCTGCCCTCAGGCAAGGGACCGACAAGGCAGCACCAGCCTTGTCAGAGCTGGGCAAGGACAAGAGAGAGCAGATGCCAACAGGGGCTTTGAGCTGCACCAAGGGACGTTTGGATTGGGCATTAGGAAGAACATTTTCCCAGAATGGGTCACTAGATATTGGAATGGACTGGCCAGGTGGGGGTGGAGCCACCATTGGGGAGGTGCTCAAGGAAAGCCTGGGCGTGGCACTCAGGGCTCTGCCCTGGTTGCCGTGGTGGGGATGGGGCACAGGTTGGACTCCGATGATCTCCCAGGGCTCTTCCAAGCCAATGCATTTGGTGATTCTATGACATCACAGGCTCTGGGGACAGCGTGGTGGCTGTCAGCTGTCCCCAGCCCGTCGCCGTGCCCAGAGCCCAGGCAGCACTCGGCGCGGAGCCACGGCCAGAGCCAGCGTGGAGGTGGCGGCTCATCCCACAGAGCACCATGGCCAGCCAGGGCTTCTCCTGGCTGCTGCAGTTCTGTGTGCTGCTGATGCTGGCCCATCCCCTCGACCCTTCCAGCCATCCTGAGGGGGACATGGGCACCTCGGCTCTGCTTCGCAAGGAGCTGGAACCGCAGGACTCCACAGGCCCTGGGATGAACCCCTTGGTGGACGTGGTGCTGGTTTCTTGGACACGCTCGGCCCTGGAGCTGCTGATCATGGGCCTTGTCCTGGGATGGTTCTGGAGACGCTGGGGAGAGGTGAGGGAGGGGGGTCAGGCAGGCGGGACAGTGCCAGGGCCGGCAGCCACCAAAGCCTTGGGCCAAGCCGGTGTTGGGCGAGGCCTGAGAGCCCCCGTGGCGGAGCAAAGGCGGGTTGGACCCGAGGGTGCTGGGCCTCCCGGGCAGCCCTTTGGCCACGGCCCCTCGGCAGAGGGGGCTGAGCCCCTGGGTGGGAATCGGGCCCAGCCTGAGCCCCAGGGACACCAGGCAGAGGCGGCCGGAGCTCTTCTTGCTGCAGCCTCTGCCCGGGCCAGCCCAGCCAGGCCCGAGTCTCTCACGGAGAGGCCAAGGGCAGCGCCAGAGGGCTCAGCCCCGCTCGGCCCCTCTGCCCCTTCCATCGGGCTCCCTGGGCCGGGCCGTGCAGGAGAAGCGCTGGAGCCCCTGGGGCTGTGCAGGACGCGCTGCGGGGACGCGGCTGCCCCAAGGAGCTGCTGTGGCTGCTGAGGCACAACCGCGCCCGGATGCGGCTGTGCCGGTGCCACCGCTCTCTGCAGAGGCCCAGAGCCAAGACACCAGCAAAAGGGGGCAGCTGCAGGAGGAGGAGACCCCGAGGCTCCCCTCAGCGCTGACTCTCCAGCTCCAGCTCGGCACTCAGCTTGCAGGGCATCGCGGGGATTTGTGACCAGTGCTCAGCCCAGGCACTGCGACATCCCCCAGCTTAGGGGTCAGTGAAGCCTCCCATCCTCAGCCGCAGAGCTCCCAGCCACCTTTTCCCCCAGAAGCTGAAGTTTCCATGACTGTTCCAGTTGCAAACTGTTGACCCTTTTGGAGGTATAAGGTTCTCACCCTGTAATCTTCCAGTCACCCCCCAGCAGTCAAGAGTTAATCAAGTTTTCTGGACATTGCTGTGTCATTTCCTTGATATCCATGCAAGAGGGGACACGGTGATGGATGGGTTTGCACGGGAGCTGCAGAGCCCTGGAATGGAGAGCCTGAGTGTCCCAGCAGGATTTGCAGGAGTGTGGAGGGCAGCTGGAAAGAAGATCGTGGGCAATATTCTCCTGCCTCCATCTTCCAAGGAAGCTTTGATTCGATCCCTGTCTGCACCATGCCACGGGGCTCCCAGAGGCCCAGGGAGGTGTCTGGGTGGCCCCGGAAGGACCCTGGGGCACCAGGGAAGGGGCAGGAGCATCCCTGTGGTGCTGGGAGAGACACCCAGAGGGGGCCACCCCTGGGGCCCGGGCAAGAGCTGCATTCAGGCAGCCAAATTCATGCAGGGTCTGCCCGGGCTCTGCCCAGGATCGTCCAGCGAGCTCCACTCCTGTCTCACCTCTTTGTATTTTCTTTGTATTTCTTTGTATTTATTTCTGATGATCCTGATGACCCTCAAAATGCCATTAGAAATCATTTTCCCTCAAAATAAATACTGACTTATTTTGGTTTTAGGAATTAACCACAGGTAGTCCCTGCTTAAATGACTTCTCTGTGACTTATTCTGCAGTTTGCTCCTTTACAGCACCATCAACCACCTCGCTTAAAATACAGATCCCTCACTGGAAGCAGGGAATTCACCTGGATCCCCTCCTGGGACCCCCCTGGATCCTCCTGGACCCGCCCCCCCCCAGGACCCTCCACACCCACGCTCTGTGGGACCCCTGTGCCGGGCTGGGCTGAACTCCCGGGCCCTGCGGCCAAACTCTGCCTGGAACCTGCTGGGTTTGGCCCAAAGCGGGGAAAGCTCCGGGACCCACGGATCCATTTTGTCCTGTGGCTGTGGGGCCCCACCCCCGAGGGAGCAGGACTGGGCGCTGTGACTCCAATCCCTTATTCTGAAGCTCCTTCTCCCTCTCCTATCCTCTCCCTCTCCTATCCTCTCCCTCTCCATCTCCCTCTCCCTCTCCTCTCCCTTTCCTTTGGGTGATCACAAATCCCAGAGCAGCTGCAGAGCCCTGTGCCCAGTTCGGGTTTCCCAGCAAAGAGAGGCATGGGGCTGAGGTGCCCTCGGATAGCCGGGAATGGGGGGTCCAGGGGTCCCCGGGGTCTGGGAAAAGGGGGATCCAGGGGCTGGGAAAGGTGGATACCCGGAAAGGGGGGTCAGGGGGGTGTTGGTGAGGGGTCAGGGGGTGCAGGGGGGTTCCGGAGCTGGGGAAGGAGATGCAGGGGGGTCCCAGTGCCCAGGAATGGGGCAGGGGGGAGCAGGATCTGGGAAATGGTGGCAGCTGCTGGGCAGGGACCACGACAGAGAGGGACAGGCTGGGATGGGCTGGGACAGACTGGGACACTGGGATACACTAGGACTGGGACCAGAATCCACTGGGAGCAGAACTGGGGCACCAGGGATCATACTGGGACATACTGGGACCACACTGAGGGCTACTGGGAGCAACTGGGAGCATGCTGAGGACAACTGGGGGCATGATTGGGACAACTGAGATGTACTGAGAGAGACTGGGAGTGGTTTTGATCATCCTGGGACTGACTGGAACAATACTGGGAGTGACCAGATCCGTAGTAGGGGTGAATAGGAGAAAGTGGAACAATGCAGGGAGTAACTGGGATCATACCGGGCCTGACAGGGCCAAACTTAGAGGGACTGTAATAATACTGGGAATGAATGCGATCATACTGGGGGTGACTGTGATCAAACTGGACCCGTATTGGGAGTGTCTGGAAGTTACTGGGCTCATACTGGGTGTTGGGGTTTTAGGAGTTCTTCTGTTTTCTTTTTCTCTTAAAGAATTTTCCCCATACATGTTGCCAGGGGGAAAATTACTGGGTGCTTAAGAAAAACAAAAGACCCGGCCACAGAAGGAGGGGTCCATCTGGCTACTCTCTTTCACCTGGGCTTGTGGGCTGTTAGTTCTCTGTGTTCTGACAGAGAGAGAGGCTGGAAGGAATTCATCAGCACTGGAGACTTCTGCTTTTTCAGCTGCCTCCCTTCTACCTGAGAAGCCCTGGGATTCCCAAGCCCACCTTCCCTGCCCTGCTGGGAGCCAGGCTGTGGCCACCCTGCCCCCACCGTTGCTTCGAGCCTTTGCTGCTCTGTAGCCCTGCACGCCCTGCCTGTAGAGACCTCCGGGGGTTCACACCGCAGCTCCAGAGTTCGATACATCTCGTCTGCCACCCGGGATTTGTGCTCGTCCCTGCTGTTCCAGCGTGCTGTTCCCGAGGTTCCGGCCGGACACCGGGATCAGCTGCCCAGCAGTTTGTGAAGCCTTTGTTCCATCCCTTCCCGGGATCCCAGGCCGCCAGTGCCGCGTGCTCCCCGAGCTCGCTCCGGAGCGCCCCCTGCAGCCGCGGGGGAACCATCGCACCTGCCCTGCTCACCGGGAGCCGCCAGCGCCCCTGCCGGCTGCGAGCGGAACTGCACCCGAGGGGAAAGGGCCTGACAGCCGAGAAGGCTGGCACTGGGTTTGTGATTGTTTGCTGTTACTGCCATAGTTATTGCTGTTTGTTTGCCTTGTTATACACATCTAGATATATAATAGTAAAGAACTGTTATTCCTATTTTCCCACTTCTTTGCCTAAAAGCCCCTTGATTTCAAAATTATAATAATTCGGAGGGAAAGGGGGAGTTGCAATTTTTTTCTTCCACTTCAAGGGAGACTCCTGCCTTCCTTGGCAGACACCTGTCTTTCAAACCAAGACAGATTCTAAATTTACCCTGTGGGGAAGGGATGTCATGTCTCAATGGGGAGCGAAAGTAGACATCCCCCAAATTCCCCGGGATTTTTGATAGCGGCCACTGTAGAGCACCCAACCCAAGCACTGAATTGGAAAACACTTTCACCAGTGTGAGTAGATCAGTGGCCACTAAATGAAGAAAAATTAGAGGCACTCAACGCACTCATTGATGAGCAGTTGGCAAAAGGCAACATCGTACCAACCAACAGCCCCTGAAATTCCCCTGTGTTTGTCATCCCAAAGCCAGGGAAGAACAGGTGGCGGCTCCTCCACGATTTGCGAAAAATAAACAACCTTATAGAAGATATGGGACCCATTCAACCAGGGATGCCTCCCCTTCTATGCTCCCATGAAACTGGAAATTGGCTGTAGTTGACATAATAGACAGCTTTTCTCAAATTCCCCTACACCCTGACGACGCCCCGCAGTTTGCCTTGTCGGTTCCCACCATCAACTGAGAAGCTCCCATGTGGCACTGCCGTTGGCATGTGTTGCCTCAGGGCATGGAGAACAGCCCTACCATATGCCAATGATATGTCACCCGTATTCTGGCCCCAATCCATGCCAAAGCAAGAGAAGCCATCATCTTCCACTACATGAATGATGTGCTGGTGTGTGCTCCCAACGACAGCCTGTTAGAAAAAGTACTGGATGTGACAATTAAAGCATTAGCCAGTGAAAGCTTTGAGCTACAGGAAGGAAAGGTGTCTTGGTTTGAAAGACAGGTATCTGCTAAGGAAGGCAGGAGCCCCCCTGAGAATGCCAGATGCAACCCCCCTTCCCTCCGAGTTATAATTTTGAAATCAAGGGGCTTTTAGGCAAAGATATGGGAAATAGGAGTAACAGTTCTTTACTATTATATATCTCTATGTGTATAACAAGGCAAACAAACAGCAATAACTATGGCAGTAACAGCAAACAATCCCAAACCCAGTTCCAGCCTTCTCGGCTGTCAGGCCCTTTCCCCTCGGGTGCAGTTCCGCTCGCAGCCGGCAGGGGCGCTGGCGGCTCCCGGTGAGCAGGGCAGGTGCGATGGTTCCCCCGCGGCTGCAGGGGGCGCTCCGGAGCGAGGTCGGGGAGCACGCAGCTCCGATGGCCCGCCGAACCCAGGCAGGGATGGAACAAAGGCTTCACAAACTGCTGGGCAACCGATCCCGGTGTCTGGCCGGACCCTCGGGAGCAGCAGGCTGGAACGGCAGGCTGGAACGGCAGGGACGAGCACAAATCCCGGGTGGCAGATGAGAGGTATCGAAACGGAGAACCCTCCAGAGGTCTGGGCAGGCAGGGTGAGCAGGGCTACAACCTAGTGAAGGCTCGAAGCAGCGGTGGGGCAGGGCGGCCACAGTCCGGCTCCCAGCCGGGCAGGGAAAGCGGGCTTGGGATCCTGGGGCTTTTCCAGCAGAAGGAAAAGCAGCCGAAGTAAGCAGTCTCACTCTTTGTCCAAACGCCAGAGACCAACTGTCCCCACACCCAGGTGAAACAAAAAGAGTACCTCGATGCACCCCACTCTCAATGGGTAGGTCTTTGTTTTCCTTAAGCCCCCAGTAATTTGTCCCCCTAGCAACATCTATGGGGAAAATTCCTTTAACAGAAAAAAACCCAAGGAGAACTCCTAAACCCCGTATATTATCCACCCCAAATTTTTCCCATACTAGCATGTTACATGAAACTGAACCCTTTTAACCATATAAATTCATGCATCACCCAAATTATATAAATATATACATGCTGATACTGATACAAGAACAGAGCCATGGGTAGTTCACCTTAAAACAAGGTCCCCTTGAGGTGTGCATCGGGCCTGTCCATCCTTTTGCATCACCAACCAAGTACAACCTGGTCCCTGAGCAAAAACAACCCCACGGATGGGTTTGTCTTTGCTCGAGGCAGAACTAACCCAAACAGTTTTTCCAAGCATACCTCTCATGTGCACCACTGGAACCTTATCCCCATCTGTTGTTTGTAGGGGCTCGGATTGGGCAGGGCCTGCTCAACTGGTGGAGCCTCGGGTGTTAACTAACCAGGTGGCTCTTGCTAAATGCATCTCCCAGTTTTTGAAAGTCCCCCCACCCAGTGCCTTCAAGGTGGTTTTAAGCAATCCATTACATCGCTCAACCTTCCATGAATCAGTGTAGAGATAGAGCTTTGGCCACTTCTCTCTTTCAGCAATGTCAGGACCTAATTGGACAGCTTTGAATTCGGCAAATTGGCTCAATCCACCTTCTCCTTCAGTAGCTTGTGCAACTTGTCATGTGGGACTCCATAGAGCAGCTTTCCATTTCCAGCCAGCGCCTACAATTCGGCAGGAAGCATCAGTGAAGAGGGCGTATTGTCTTTCACTCTCTGGTAGCTCGTTATATGGTGGGGCTTCTTGGGCACGTGTCACTTGCTCCTCTTCTTCTTCACAAGATAACCCAAAAGTCTCACCTTCCAGCCAGTTCGTAATTATTTCCAAGATCCCAGGGCAATTCGGGTTTCCAATGCAGCTGCACTGCGTGATGAGGGTGATCCATTTGCTCCAAATAGCCTCGGTGGCGTGATGCGTGGAAGGAACCTTTCCTTTGAACATCCACCCCAGCACCAGGGGTCGGGGTGCCAGGAGGAGTTGTGCCTCTGTGCCGATTACTTCTGAGGCAGCTTGGACTCCTTCATAAGCTGCCAAGATCTCTTTCTCTGTGGGAGTGTAGTTGGCTTTGGACCCTCTATAGCTTCAGCTCCAGAATCCCAGTGGTCAGCCCCGAGTCTCACCAGGCACCTTCTGCCAGAGGCTCCAGGACAGACCATTGTTCCCAGCTGCAGAACAGAGCACATTTTTCACCTCTGGTCCTGTCCTGACTGGGCCAAGGGCTACGGCGTGAGCGATTTCCTGCTTGATCTGGGCGAAGGCTTGCTGCTGTTCAGGGCCCCAGTGGAAATCATTCCTCTTTCAGGTAACCAGGTAGAGAGGACTCACGATCTGACTGTACTCAGGAATGTGCATCCTCCAAAAACCTATGGTGTTTAGGAAAGCTTGTGTTTCCTTCTTGTTGGTTGGTGGAGACATTGCTGTGATCTTATTGGTGACCTTGGTGGGAATCTGATGTCATCCATCTTGCCGCTTTACTCCCAGGAACTGAATATCTCGGGCAGGTCCCTTGACTTTGCTCTTCTTGATGGCAAATCCAGCTTCCAGGAGAATCTGGATGATTCTCTCTCCTTTCTCAAATACCTCCAATGCCGTGTTCCTCCACACAATGATTTCATCAATGTACTGCAGATGTTTTGGGGCCTCACCCTCTTCCAGTGCAGCCTGGATCAGTCCATGGCAGATGGTGGGACTATGCTTCCACCCCATGGTCAGTCAGTTCCAGGTGTACTGCACACCCCTCCAGGTGAAGGCAAACTGAGGCCTGCACTCTGCTGCCAGAGGAATGGAGAAAAATGCATTAGCAATGTCAATAGTGGCACACCACTTCGCTGCTTTGGACTCCAGCTCGTACTGGAGCTCCAACATGTCCGGCACGGCAGCGCTCAGCGGTGGAGTCACTTCATTCAAGGCATGATAGTCCACAGTCAATCTCCATTCCCCATCAGACTTGTGCACAGGCCAGATGGGGCTGTTGAAGGGTGAATGGGTCTTGCTGACCACCCCTTGGCTCTCCAGCTCACGGATCATCTTGTGGATGGGGATCACAGCATCTCGATTTGTTCGATACTGCCGGCAGTGCACTGTCGAGGTGGCAATTGGCACTTGTTGCTCTTCCACTTTCAGGAGCCCAACTGCAGAAGGATTCTCTGATAGTCCAGGCAGGGTTTTCAATTGCCTAATGCCCTCTGCCTCCACAGCAGCAATCCCAAATGTCCACCTGAGTACTTTTGGGTCTTTGTAACAGCCATTCCGGAGGCAGTCTATGCCCAGAATACACGGGGCCTCTGGGCCAGTCACAATCGGATACTTTTGCCACTCCTTCCCAGTCAGGCTCACCTCAGCTTCCAATAGCGTCAAATCGTGTGATCCTCCGGTCATCCCAGTGATGGAGACAGGTTCTGCCCCACATGTCCTGATGGCATTAAAGTACACTGTGCCCCAGTATCAACCAATGCATCATATTGTTGTGGCTCTGATGTGCCAGGCCATCGAATCCACACCGTCCAGAAAACCCAGTTCTCCTGTGCCTCCTCCTGGCTAGAGGCAGGGCCCCTCTAGCCCTGGTTATCATTCTTTCCCTGGGCATACATGCTAGATGTCCCTTCAAGGGGATCTGACATATCATCCTCCCTTCTGTAATACCTGGCAGCTCGGTCACGGGAGGCTGAGGCTACTTTCACCTTAGTGGAACCCCCTCGGTTAGTGCCTCCCTCCTTGAGTTCACGCACCCGCGCTGCCAGGACAGAGGTGGGTTTCCCATCCCACCTTCTCATGTCTTCCCCATGCTCGCACAGAAAAAACCACAGCTCAGCTCGTGGGGTGTACCCTCTCTCTCTAGCTGGGGGACGACAGGCTCTGACCTGGGGGCCTGTGACTCGCACTGGTGCCACACTTACCTTCCTCATCTCCTCCCTCATTTCCTTCCTCATCTCCTTCATCTCCTCTTTGAGGTCCTGGACCACAGCAGAGACATGAGCTTTCAGCGGACCATTGACCATACTGTCATAATTCCTGAGCTTGTTGGCAACAGAGCCCACTGTTTCTCGATTATTGTCAGCATCAGTCGTTGCAATGAAGGTGGTGTATTGCGATGGCCCTAGCTTTGCCAGGTTCCACATCATCTGTCCTGTGCACCTGACCTTATCGGGGTCATTATCATGCTGTCCATCCCTCCCAAAGAGTACCTCTAATACTGCCACCTCTCTTAGCTGTTGGATCCCTTCCTTGAGTATCTTCCACTGCATTCTATGATGGTACTCCTGCATTCTGTCTTTGTGAATGAACCTTTTCTCACACTCATTAAGAGCCACTCCCAGAGAGAAAGGGGCCCTGGCTCCCTCACAAATACCTGGTCTACGCCTGGGTCCTGGGTCAACGATCCCAGATACCTTGCCTCACCACTATCCAGTTGCACACCTGTGCCCATAAGGTCCCAAACCCAAAGCAGCCAGGTTGTATAAGGCTCACGCCCCCTTCGCACAATGTCTTTTCACATACCACGGAGACTATCGTACGACAGGGACTCATTGATGATTTCCGGCTCTGACTCTCCTGCTGGTTGTGAGGGCCCTGGTTCCCCATCATCATTAACTGGTCATACTGGGTCTTATACTTGGTCTTATACTTCCTCCTATGCACAGGGGCAACTGCTGCTGGCTGTGATTGTCCTTGTGATTCAGCTGGAGCCTGAACAGTTGAAACATCCGTGGGTTCCACTGCTGCACCATCAGACTCACCCTCTTTGGGGCAGGGAGAGGGTTTTTCACTAGCTGAGGAGGTGTATTCCGTTAGCATCTGGCATATCTAGTGGCACATCTCCTACATCCCCTTTACCAGTACCCCCACCCAGTTTGGGTAGTCCATTTCTGAGGCGAGCTGTTGGGCAGTATCAGGCTGTGGGGCAGGGTCAGGCTGTGGGACAGGATCTCTAGTGTCTGGGGCTGTGTCAGGCTCTGGGGCTGGATCTCTAGTGTCTGGGGCCATGTCAGGTTCTGGGGCTGGATCAGGCTCTGGGGTAGCATCTCTAGTCTCTGGGGCTGGTGTCTGGGTAGTTTTCCAGGCCAACCTCAGCTTATCCCTGAGGGCTAAATAGAGTAGGCCTATCAGCAGTAGATGGTTAATATTCAGAGGAAATCTAAACCCTTCAAAAATTGGTGAGGTGGGCCCAAAGAACTGGTTGAGGGGTTGGGAGAAAACTTTCCCTGGTGTCATTTCCTCACAGAAGGTACCATTTTTAACATAACCCCAAAAACATGTGCTCAGTGTGTGATAGCCCTTTATCCACATGCCCACATTCTGGAGGAAGTTAAAAGCCCATGAATTCCTCACCTTCTCGACCCATAGTGCAAACGGGATAACAGCAATGGTAGCCTTAGTCAGAGGACCCATGTTTAGGTAAGGAGCTGCAAAGGGGAAGAATATAGCCATGACCAAATGCCACCCAAACCAGGGTAAACTAGACCACATAGTGCTGCCTAACAAGGTCCCTATATCCAGCACACAAAATTAAGTAATCCACGAGCTGTTATTCCTTTTTCACCCCTTTCTCTTAATGCCCTCAGGCCCCACGGTTGGGCACCAAGATCTGTCTTGGTTTGAAAGACAGGTATCTGCCAAGGAAGGCAGGAACCTCCCTCGGAATGGCAGATGCAACCCCCCTTCCCTCCGAATTATTACAATTTTGAAATTAAGGAGCTTTCAGGCAAAGATATGGGAAATAGGAATAACAGTTCTTTACTATTATATATCTAGATGTGTATAACAAGGCAAACAAACAGCAATAACTATGGCAGTAACAGCAAACAATCACAAACCCAGTGCCAGCCTTCTCGGCTGTCAGGCCCTTTCCCCTCGGGTGCAGTTCCGCTCGCAGCCGGCAGGGGCGCTGGTGGCTCCCGGTGAGCAGGGCAGGTGCGATGGTTCCCCCGCGGCTGCAGGGGGCGCTCCGGAGCGAGCTCGGGGAGCACGCGGCACTGGCGGCCTGGGATCCCGGGAAGGGATGGAACAAAGGCTTCACAAACCCCTGGGCAGCCGATCCTGGTTTCCAGCCGGACCGTTAGGAGCAGCAGGCTGGAACAGCAGGGACGAGCACAAATCCCAGGTGGCAGACGAGATGTATCGAACTCTGAAGCTGTGGCGGGAACTCCCTGAGGTCTGGGCAGTCAGGGCGTGTGGGCCTACAGAGTAGCGAAGGCTCGAAGCAACAGCAGGGGCAGGGCGGCCACAGCCTGGCTCCCAGTGGGGCAGGGAAGGTGGGCTTGGGATCCTGGGGTTTCTCCGGTAGAAGGAAGGCAGCTGAAGAAGCAGCCTCTCTCTCTGTCCAAAACACTGGGGACTGACTGCCCACAAACCTAGGTGAAAGAGATGCACCCAACTCCTGTGCCAGGTCCTTTGTTTTCCTTAAGGACCCGGTAATTAGTCCCCCTGCAAACATCTATGGGGAAAATTCCTTTAAGAGAAAAAGAAAAGCTAGAGGAGAACTAAAACCCCAACACCATGGGGAGCCAGGATGATGTGGAGACCCAAGCCAGGTGTCTTCCCAACATGGATCAGCAGGGCTCTGCCAAACAGGGCTCACTGGGGATCATCCAATGCCGATCCTCCCACGGGGAATGGAGTTGGAGCAGCACAAAAAACTTCCCTTAGTGGTGCCTCCGTTGGTGTTGGGTCAAGTGAGAGCTGCTGGAGAAGCTCTTCCCACACTCGGGACACTCGTAGGGCCTCTTCCTTGTGTGGATGTGCCAGTGCCTGATGAGGTTCAAGTTGTGTTTGAAGCCCTTCCTGCAGTTGGGGCCGCGGAAGGGCCTCTCCTCTGTACGAATCCGCTGGTGCACAAGGAGAGTGGAGCTGGTCTGAAACCTCTTCCTACACTCATAACACTCATAGGGCCTATCCCCGGTGTGGATCATCTGGTGTTGAATCAGGTGGGGCCTCTGCCTGAAGCTCTTCCCACATTCCCCACACTTTTAGGGCCGTTCCCCAGTGTGGATCCTCTGGTGTTCCCTCAGCTGGGATTTGTAGCTGAAGCCCTTCCCACATTCCAAGCACTTGTGGGGCCATTCCCCCGTGTGAGTGCTCTGGTGTTCCATCAGCTTGGAGCTGTTGCTGAACCCTGCTTTACTTCCGCCTTTGGGAAACCTCGCTTCCACGCCTGTGCGGCGCGGCATTAGCCACCCATCTACAGATACCGCGGTTACCCCGGCAACGCCGCTTGCAACTCGAGCCGCTCCTAGCCCGGCCCCCAGCCCTGGCCGGGGCGTCAGCCATGCCCCCAGTTCCAGCCAAGCCACGCCACCGCTCCCCGGCACCAGCGCTTCTCAGGCCAGCCCGGCCCCACCCCACGGCAGCTAGGCACGGACGCCTCAGCTAGTACGCCGGCACAGTCGGTACGCACGACACCTCCAGCCAGCACTGCAATTCCATCGGCAGCAGCAGCTCCGTCGTACAAGCTTTCAGCACCTCCACCTCCTACCGGCTCTGTCTCAACACAGCCCCTGTCTGCACCGCAGCCACAGCCGAGAATTTACAGCAAAAGCATGTCAGCAACTACCCTCTCATCATCGCATTTACCAACTCTCATCCCCCTGGCAACGCCACTCAGACAATTAGCACTACAATTGCACGATGTTGAATCACATCTCCCATACAATTTCGACGAAATGAAGAAGATTTTATCTCCAGAATAACGACCTTTCTCTGTTCTATACTGTCACCTGCTCCATTCACAACAGGACCAAGCACGTGTTATTCATATTCAAAGTGACGTCTCGCATCGAGACATTCCACTTCATGCACATTCTTCTCAAGCTTCTCAGGGATATTCAGCCAATTTTATGGGACTTTGTCATTCTCAAGTGCCTATTCAGGACCTAAGTGGAGAGGATATGGTAACCATCACAGCTTCAGAAGGCATTCCTCTATCTTCTCGAGCTTCACCTCGTTTTTTTACAACGAGCACTGGAACTCCAACTTACCATCTGCCTTCTTCAAAGCTTCGAATTTCACAGCAGCAGACATCAGATCCCTCATTTCTCCAAGGTTGCTTTCGGCTTTCAGACGAATTTATTCGTCATCTTTGCTTCCAAATGAGAGAATGTGCAGATTATCTACCTCAAGAGGCTGCTGCACTAGGTCCCCACCCCTCACCCATCCCGCATGGTGGCACTACCCTATCCAGATCCACTGTACCCTTTCCTTCAGCATCCAGATCAAAGCCACCTGAAATGGCAGGTTTAGCCACTCCTCATTTATTACCCTACAGTGCACAGCCGCGAATACCGCCCCCTATTCCTCATCCAGGAGGGGGAGAAGAAGATGGAATGCATGGATTCTTCGGTGAAGAAGAACCTGCATCCTTGCAGTCCAATCAAGCTGCAAGTTTATGAGATGCTGGTACGGATATGGTTTTGCCTCATAAATATGTTTCAAAAGATACGGCTGCTACAACGGATTGGTCACGTATTAGAAAAAAAGGTCTTCAAGACAGAAATTTTACTATGGCTGAAACAGACAGTATTGTAATGCTGGTTGCATATACCAGACATAATCAAAATCCTCCTACATGGCAACCTTTGGATCATCAAGTTATCAAAGATTTAATGGATGCAGTGAAGAATCATGGACTGGGAAGTTTGTACTTCAAACAGCTTTTGAGAGGCAAATTTAACAATTATGATTTAGTACCTTTTGATTGTAGAAGTATTGCCTCGACAATACTTACAGATGCACAACTCCTGCTATGGGATGCAAGATGGAGAAAAGCACTTGGTGAGCTAAGAGAGAAATATGCAGGAGGACCACATGCAGCCTTTATATTAGAGCAATTGGCTGGTGATGGACCTCATGCTAGACCTGAAGATCAGGCAGTGGTTTTGCCTCGAAATGTGCTTATAGATATCAAAGAAGCGGCACGAATAGCAATCTTACAAATTCCACCTACAGGAACCCCAGAAGGCATCTACACAGAAGTAAAGCAAGGTTTTGCTGAAAGTTTTACCTCATTCGTTGATCGTCTAAAGCAAGCCTTGGACAGACAAATCAGTGACGAAGCACCAAAACCATATCTGCTACAAAGTCTTGCTTTTGCAAATGCTAATGCAGAGTGCAAACGTATAATCAGTGCTTGTATTGGGTTGACCCTGAGTTGATGGACAGTCTTTAAGACCAATTACGCTTCTCACAATTTACATATTTAAACCGCACAGAAAGGCGGGACTTCCCCTTTTGGTCGGAGCTCGCCTGCTGGAAGGTGGGGGGGGGGGGCTCTGAGCCTCCCGGCCCCGCCGGGCCGGACCGGGGCCACTGCCCCTTTCCCCCTTTCCCAATGCTGCAGCACGGACCCTGGGTGGCTGGGGGGGACTGCCTCAGAGCCGCAGGCAGCTCAAACCAGCCATGGACTGCTCACAGCTAAACCCATCCAGCGCGGCTCCCTGGGACGGGCGGGTCCCTCTCCTCTCCATGCGGAGCCGGCGGAGTCAACGGGAGCCGGCAGAGCCTCCTGTCTGCAGCCAGCACACTTCGTGCTGAACTGAAGAAGACACCACGCAGCCAGCAGCACAAAGGGAGCGAGGCTTTCCCCACCGTAAAGCCTGAACAAGAACACTCTTCAGCATGGCGGCTTCAGAGTCAGAGAGAAAGAGAAGTGAGTCACGTGGGACGGAGCTGGAAATGGCGACGGGAGAAAAGAGGGCGGTGCCGCAATTCTGGCGCGCAGCTTAAAAGAAACCTTCTTGCATGCCGTGGTAAGAAACTGTAATACCACAAACTGTTTGTCCCTTTAATCCATTTGAAGAACATGGGGGGATGGAGTATCTTCGTGTGCCTGTGAAGATTGTGAAGAATGCCTATGCCAGGCTATATAGTAGTAAGAGGCTGCTAGAGACTTGTGGCGAAGAAAAAGCTTTTGTGTGCAGGCCAAAAGAACTTATCCTTAAAAAGATGAATAACCCCATGTGATGGCCCATGTTTTGTAGTGTGAAGGAACTGTGAGATTTTTCATGGGAGAGATGTTCTACACACAGCAGATTGTTTGTTTCTGGGCGGATCTGCTGTTAGTGGCAGTTTGGGAACCACGTGCAACTGAAGGAAAAACCCTTTTTTCCCTTAAGCATAAGAGAGAGACTTTTCAAGAACTAGAACACTGACTAACATCCCATGTTCTGTTATCCCTTGTGTGAGCTAGGTAAAAGGAGAGAAGTGCTGGGGGCGGGGGGAGGGGGGAATTTGCTTTAATTTTGTGTTGTTATTGTCTCTTTACTTTTAATTCTATTAGTAATAAAACTCTTTCATTGTACTGCAACTGTTTAAGGTTTGTGCCTGCTTTGCTTTTCTCCTAATTCTTATCTCACAGAAGGAAAATAAGTAATGAATATTTTGAACCAAAACCACTACAGTGCTATACCTGGTCAGGCAACCATAACTGAAATGATAGAAGCTTGCAGTAAGGTGGGCACACCTCAGCATGTTGCAACATCCCAAGTAAATGCTTTTGGACAAGAGCTTGGAAGACTTCTTAAAGAGCAAATATCAGTGCTTCGCTCAGATCTGCAACGAAGTAACTCTACACAAGTGATGGCAGCAGAATTCATTGGGAGACCGTGTTTGAAATGCGGAAGATATGAACACATGAAAAAGTATTGTCCAGGGCCTGAAAAAAAGGTGAAAATATCAGGCCTCTGTCCAAGATGTAGAAGAGGAAGGCATCATGCCAATCAATGTCACACCAGAACAGATGTGGATGGGAATGTTTTACGACTTCCGGGAAACTTGAAAAGGAGCGTGGGACGCCAACACGCTATGACACAAGTGATGGCGATGTCTCCATCTGCAATCCCACAAGGAACACAGTTATCAGGGAAGGTCACTCAAACTCCGTTGTGAGAAATGAGACAACTCTTAAAAAGATTAATTTATTGAAAACAGAAAAATTGAAAAATTACAGAAATCAGAAAAATATAAAAATTTGGGATCCTATGGCTCAGTAGATGGTATGCCCCAGGAGCGCAGGGATATGAGATCTTCTGGCTGAGACAGCACTAGACCTCAGGTAGAGAAAAAGAACTTGCAGTGCTGGGTTGACTTTAAAAAAATTACTAAAAGCCCCTTAAAAGGGGTAAGGCTTTGAATGCCCAGCACCGATGTCTCCCACAGCTGGTCTGGAGAGAGCAAGAGGGGAAGAGAGAAGAGAGCCCGCCTCTCGGCTTCGTCCTTTTTATAGTTTTTGCTCCCGCCTACAGCCCGCCCACAGCCCGCCCACAGCCCGCCCCTTCGGTCCAAGGCGATTGGTGCTTTCCCTTTGATGGATCATCTCCGTCCACCAATGGCTCATCGTTGTCGGGGGGGGGGGGGGTGGTATCAGTTAGAGATAAGGGAATACAATACCTTCATTAAAATTCAGGTATTCAGGTTGCCATGGAACTTGACTGCAGAGTAATGGCTCTGTAGCTAAAAATAGCTGCTGGCTATTAAGACTGGGTGGGGGGTTTGGCCTTGGAATCAAAATGCAAGTGAAACACCTACAAAAAGTATTAAAATACATCCAACACACCTCAAAACACTTGTAAAAGTATACAGTAAACACAGGAAAGGTAACTCTCATGGTGTACCAGTGGTTTGTAGCTTGAAAAGGGGCAAGTTTGTGATTTTTTACTGGGAAAAATTTTAACTGGGAAGGGTGCAACTCTATTAATAAACTTTAAACAAATGGAAACACTGATAATGGAACTGGATTTTTGTACCTGGGCTGATGGGTTAATTGTAACATTCAATTTAAAAATAATTAACTCAAAATTAATTACTTAAAGCACTTAATATGCAAAGACCAAGAACAAATAGGGATTTCATGTATGACACCGTCAGCCAGACCATCTGTAGATTTCCCAGTGACCCAGAACTGCTGCCACCAGGGGCGCAATGCGAATTGGCAGCTTCCAAATTAGTATGTTTTATGAATAAAAATCATGCAGTGATATCCACAGGGGTCACTGGCACATCGTGGAAGAGACAAGGCTTTTTAATAGTAGGCAAGGAGAGATCTAGTATCATAGGCCTCATTGTTTTTCCATCAATTGTTTCAGCAGCTCAAAATGAAGAGCTAACAGTTTTGGCTCAACCTTTACATCCTCCACTAGTTATTGCAGAAAATACTCCAATAGCCAAAGCTATTGCTTTACCATCTCACACAACAGAGCAGATCATGCCAGTGACTGATCAACAAGCTTCAGTTGACATTGAAGACATGGACATTCATGCCAGTTGGATGAAGCAGATAGGCCGTGATCATCCTGTGCTCGTTTGCAATTTAGAGACAAGCAATTTAGGAGATAAGACAATCTCAATCAAGGGAATGTTAGACACTGGTGCGGATGTTACAGTCATCTCTTACCTCTTTTGGCCCAAAGAATGGTGCTTGAAAGCACCTCTGAACTCGCTTTCAGGTAGTGGAGGAAATACCCTATGCCTGCAGAGTGAGCATGCAATTGTTGTTTCAGGACCCAGAGGAGAAACAGCAATCCTTCGTCCCTTCATCGTGCAGAAGCCCATCACAGTATGGGGAAGAGACATCACAATGGGGAACAAAAATAGAAGTGGATTTTTAATAGGGGTTGCTGCAGCACTCACCACCTTGAAATTAACCTGGAACACAGATGAACTGGTATGGGTGGACCAGTGGCTCCTGGAAGAGAAGAAACTGAGTGCTCTCAAGAGTCTTGTTAAAGAACAATTGCAAAAAGGCCACATAAAACCAACTAATAGTCCCTGGAATCCTCCAGTATTCGTCATTCATAAGAAAATCTCTGGTTCATGGAGATTGCTTCATGACCTCAGAAAGATTAATGAGGCAATTGAAGAAATGGGACCACTTCAACTTGGACTTCCATCTCTCTCAATGATTCCAAGAGATTGGCCACTTGTAATCATTGACCTCAAAGATTGTTTCTTCAACATCCCACTCCATCCAGAGGAGGGTCCTTGATTTGCATTTTCTGTCCCAAGCATCAACAGACAAGAACCTCTGCAAAGATATCATTGGGTTGTTCTTCCACAAGGTCTCAAAAATTCGCCAACTATTTGTCAATGGTTTGTGGCGCGAGCCTTATATCCAGTGCAAAAGAAACATTCACAAGCAATGATCATTCATTATATGGTTGATCTGCTCATTGCAGTGCCCACACAACAAGAGCTACAAAAAGCTTGTGACAGTGTGATTACAGAAGTCCAAAATGCCGGATTGGAAATCTCTACTTCAAAAATCCAAGAAAATTCACCGTGGAGATATTTAGGATGGAGACTTACAGAGCAAGCAATAAGACCACAGAAAATATAAGTTAGAACTCAAGTTAAAAACCTGTGAGATCTACAACAGCTTCTGGGAGAGATCAACTGGATCAGACCAATCTTGGGAATCACAAATGATGAACTTGCACCACTTTTTAATCTCTTAAGGGGAGACTGTAATGTCAATTCGCCTAGATCCCTCTCAACGGAAGCTCAAGAAGCTCTTGGAAAGATTACTGAAGCTCTTCAGCAGAGACAAGCACATCGTTTTATACTGAGCCAACCATTCTTCCTTGCAGTGTTAGGAGAAAAGATGCAATTGTATGGTCTCATATTTCAATGGGACTCGTCACAGCAAGATCCTCTATTGATATTAGAGTGGATTTTTCTGCCCTATAGATGCCCTAAAACCATTTTCACAACTTTAGAAATGGCAGCTCAAATTATAATCAGAGCTAGAGCAAGGTTGCTAACAGTGGCAGGCAAGGACTTCATGACAATCTATCTGCCTTTAAAAAAGAAATATTTTGATTGGGCAATGCAAAAATCAGATGATTTGCAGGTTGCATTGTTAGATTACTCAGGCTTTTGCTCAATTCATTTTCCAAGCCACAAACTGCTACAAGCGAAAGTAAGCTTCAGGGAAAAACCCATGATAAGTGAAGTGCCATTAGATGCAATAATGTTATTTACGGATGGTTCAGGGAAAACACAGAAGTCAGTAATAACATGGCAGAATGCAACTACAAAAAAATGGGAATCAGATCTTCAAAAAGTACAAGGCTCACCTCAGATTGTGGAATTAGCAGCTGTTGTTCGTGCATTTCATTTGTTTCAAGAACCACTCAATCTAGTTACAGATTCAGCTTATGTAGCAAATATAATTAAAAGAATAGAAGGATCATTTTTGAAAGAAGTTGGTAATAAGGATCTGTGTTCTTATCTTTTGTGCTTGAAAAAATTATTAGAACAGAGAGAACACAAATATTTTATCTCCCATATCAGAGCACACTCTTCTCTCCCAGGATTTTTGGTAGAGGGAAATGCACAAGCAGACAAATTGACCATGGTCATTTCAAACATTTTGCCAAACATTTTTGAACAAGCAAAATTAAGTCATGCATTTTTTCATCAGAACGCACAAGCACTAATGCGCACATTTCGCATTTCTAAAGATCAAGCGAAGGCCATTATAAGTGCCTGTCCGGACTGTCAGCTTGTGCAACCCCCTGTATCCACAGGAGCAGTCCATCCAAGAGGATTGCAGAGCCTGCAATTATGGCAGACAGATGTTACACAATACCCATCTTTTGGGAGATTTAAAAATATTCATGTATCTGTGGACACCTTCTCAGGTGCAGTCTTTGCTTCCTTACATGTAGGCAAAACAGCAAAACATGCGTGTAGACATTTTTTACAAGCATTTGCAGCGTTGGGTGTTCCTCAGGAAATTAAAACAGACAATGGTCCAGCTTACAGAGGACAAACCCTAGACACATTTTTGAAGAATTGGGGTGTTCATTATATATTTGGCATTCCTAATTCTTCTACAGGCCAAGCCATCATTGAGAGAACACACCATACCTTAAAATCTCTTTTGGATAAACAGAAAAGGGGGAAAGCAGAGGCTACGCCTCAGATGCGATTGAATAAAGCTTTGTATGTTTTAAACTTCCTGAATAGCTCCTTTTCAGAACCTACTCCACCAATTATCAGGCATTTTTCAAATAATACTCAGGCCAAATTGAGAGAAAATCCTTTAGTTTTGATCAAAGATTTAGAGACGGGAAAGATCGAGGCCCCATTTCAACTAATAACTTGGGGCAAGGGATATGCTTGTGTCTCAACAGGTGCAGGACCGAAGTGGATTCCAGCAAAAAATGTGAAACCTTATCAAGTCCAGAAACAAGCAGGAATCGACTCCGGGAACAAGGAGGCGAGCACGCAGACGTGAATCAGTGTCAACGCTACTGTCGATGCCACAGACATCAATTGGTTTTTTGTGCAAGAACTGTGGACTGAATATTATGCAAAAAGTGGGAAAGTTAATGGTGTAAATCTTGAATGTAAGAGTGTGTTAGAAGTTCTGTTACAGATCAGAGATTCCTGTGTGGGATAAAGCTGTTGAGAATGAAGCTCAATCAGGTATTACACTTGTGCCTTATCATCTCACTGATTGCCTGAAGCAATGCAGCTTTCCCAACAAAGCAACCAAAAGAAAATGTCTGGGAGACTTTGGTCAATGCATCAGGCCTAGATACCATCTGTCTAACTCATTCAAGACCAAAGAAGCCATTTTCAACATGTTTAGTCGGTCTACCGGCAGACAAATGGCCACCTTCCAAACATGCTAATCTAAAACCTTCACAATTCAGTTCAAATCCAGTGGAGAATTGGGATGCTTGGACCAAGTCCCTTCCGGAGGCTCCTTACGAACCTCAGGAACTGGAAATTCTTGGTTCAATAAAAATGGAGTTTTGTGTAGTAGTCAGTTCTCCAAGGTTGAAACAAAATAAAAACAAGATAACAGATGTCACTCCAAATTACGAAATGTATAGAAATGCAACATCTTGGTGCAATTCAACAATAAAGATGAGCATATTGTTCAACCAGGATCCATTGCAATTGCCACCAGGGATGTTTCTCATTTGTGGAGACAGAATTTGGCCTGCAATTCCCTCAAATGTCAAGGGCGGTCCATGCAGCTTTGGAAAGCTTTCTTTGCTAACGCCTAACGCAAAAGTGATAAAAGAACAGAAGAGAAAGGAGAAAAGATTTGTTGAGCAATATAAATCTGATTGTAATGATAAATTTGTAGCTTGGAATTTTGGACAAAGGTTTTCTGCAGCTCTCCTTTTACCTGGTGCTGCTGCAGGAGCAGCCTTGAGACAATTGGATCAATTGGGCTGTTGGCTAAGTAAGAACTCTCGTGCTCCCTCGCACTGAGCGATGTGTTAACTGATGTTCAGAGTGTGAGACAAGCGACTCTGCAAAACAGAGCAGCAATTGATTATCTTCTATTAGTGCATGGACATGGATGTGAAGAATTTGAAGGTATGTGTTGTATGAATTTGTCAGATCATTTGAAATCCATCCATGAAAGTATACGGCAATTAGAGGATGGAATAGCTAAACTTGGAGAAGAAAGCGGATCATTGTTGAACGATTTGTTCAATTGGTTTGACCTTACACCTTTATGGAGAAAAATTTTGAAGGCAGGTTTGTATGTTTTAACTATTGTTGT
>NW_028120272.1:0-28788 GCF_965178545.1 Coloeus monedula
CTCACACCTCTGGCCCAGACCAAACGGACAATATCAAGGTAGGATTATTTAGAAAAAACATTCCAATGCTGTAACTTTGTCACCGAAACTGTGGGAAGAACAAAAACTCCCCAACGACCTTTTTAGTGTTAGAGGATCAAGGCATTACTTTATTCTGGCCAGGATGTGCAACAGAAATCACTTCATGCACACATAGCCCGGGTGTGCAGAGAAAATCATTCCATGGCACACGAGTTTTACTCAAGTTTTCCTCAACTTTATGCAGTCTAAACCCATAGAAATCCATCGGTTTAATGTTCATTGGTTCCAAGTTGGGCAGTTCTTAGTATTTGGTTTCCTATTGGCCCCGGATTGCTTGGCCTCTGATGTTAATTAGGTGCACACTCCTTGATTTCCTTCTCAGCCTTTTCCAGAGCAGGGGTCTCCAGCTGTGCCGGGGGCAGTGTCTGGGGTAGCTGTTCCTTGATGTTTGCTGATGGGCGTTGATGTTTTGTTGATGGGCGTTATCTTTTGGGTATCTTTTGGGCTCTTCCCAGTCTGTTGAGATGTTAAGCTCATCTCCGTTGAGAGGTGTAACATCCCTTAAAGACCCAAGGCAGGGTCTGTGCCAGCCGAGCTTCCTGTGGAAGAGATTTCACAAGAGACAGGATTCTGGCCACAGACTGCTTGAAACAGACATCCCTGATCTCCACCCCCCACTTGGTCGAGAATTCCCCGTTTGAGGAATTGGAAACCTCAATTCCAGGGGAGATAATTGAATATCTGCCCTGGGTCTGGCTCTTCTTCTTGCCAAAGCCAATGGCAGCAGCCGTACCCGTGGCATCTTGGTTTCTCTCAGCAGCTTCAGAAGGTGTTTCTTTATTTCCCCATTCATTCTTTCTACCCGACCCGAACTCTGGGGGTTACCAGGGCGTTTGGAGGTGCCACTGTGTTCCTAAAGCAGCCAGAACGGCCTGAAGGATCTTTCCTGTAAAATGAGTTCCCCTGCCTGAGTCTATTTTCTGGGAGGGCCAGGGCAGGAGGCTCAGTTAATCTGCTTTTGAAGCCTTGAAAATTGTGCTTTCCTTCTGGTGTCCATGATGGGGTTTCTTGGCTGGCAGGAGAGGAGTGTTGTAGGGAGAGATGCCTGGCTCCAGAAGCGCTGCCTTTAGCAGGGCCTCAGTAAGAGGCTGTAACCCCTTCCTTGCCTCCCTTGGAACAGGGTATTGCTTTTGGACACCACTTGTCCTGGATGCTTCAGAGGAATTTGGAGAGGCTCCATATCTGATTTTCCCTATTTCCCTGGGGCTGCCCACACTTCTGGGTTCCCTTCAGCAGAGGCCTTTGCAGACATTTGACACCAAGGTACAGCAGCATTAGCCTCTGTATCTCCTTTTACAATATGAATTTGCATTCCCACTTCAGCCACCAAATCCCTTCCCAGTAAATTACAATCACAATTAGGAACAAACAGAAATGGATGTGTTTCAAACCCATCTCCCACATCTACTGATAGTGGTTGAATGAAACACCCCTGGTCATCTTTCCCACTTATTGCCTGAATAATGAAAGAACTTCTTGACAATTTCCCCCCTTAGGTCTCAGATTCGGAGTGGATGGAGAGGCCCCTGTGTCCATCAGGAGCGGCCTCGTCTCGATCCAGACGCGCCCTGAATGTTCTCAAGGGCTCTGGTGCGGTGGGTCCCTGGTGTGCTGGGAGCTCTGAGAGCCCTGCCAATCCATGTCCATCAGGGCTGGACTTGCTCGTGCTGAGGGTGCTGCTGTCTGTGCTTGCAGTGTCCTTGTGGCCTGCAGCTGGAGCCCTGATTCCTTGCCAGGGGCTGTTTGGGTCGGCTCTGGCGTGCCGAGGAGGGCAATGCCTGTGCCAGGTGCTTGTGGCCGCCGCCGTCCCCTGGGTGCTGGGGCCCCCTTGGGCCCTGCGGTTCATCCCTGGGGGGCTGTAGAAACTCTGCCATGGCCTTTGCCTTCACCTTGGCCTTTTGCTCATCCCTTCTTGCATTCCCCTGCTGAGCCTTTCTGGCCAAGTGCTGCAGGGGGCTTCTTGTGCCTCTCCTGCAGCCCCCTCAGTGCCTGTGGGTGCTCATCCTCTGACAGCTGCTGAGCTTTCTGCACAATCATTCGTTTCTCCAGTGACCCAGAGAAGATCGATGAAAGAAAATCCTGATCCTTCCACATCCCACAGCCTCCTGGGGGCCGGGGGCCACTGCCGGCCCTGCCCGGGGGGTGTTGGGGTCAGGCAGTGCCCGGCGCTGAGCCCCGGCTGCCCCACAGCCCCGGCCCGGCCCCGCAGCTCCCCACAGGCCCCCAGCCCGTGCTGCCCTGTCCTGCTGCTCCCCTCCACAGAGAAACACCCTGAAATCCTGAACTTCTTTGTTTCCCTGTCCTGGAAAGCAGGAATAGAAGACATCTGGATCAGTTGACAAATTTTGAGGATAAGATGGTGCTGAAAAGCATCCCAGTCCTCACTATTTTTCTCTTCCTTCTCTTTTCCATCTTCCTTTTCCTTTCTTCCCACATAGATTCCTCCTGCTGCTGTTTGCCTTAACCATATTGCTGCACACTCCCTTCAACCAATCCCTTCCCAGCACACCAACACCATCTGTCCCCTGTTGCTGAGACCCCTTCTCGACTTCCCTTTTTACCCCCGCTGGGTGTCCATGTCCTTAATTACCTCTGGGAGAATGTGCAGACTGCCTCAACATGCTCCCCTTTTGTACAGGACACGATGTCCATGGTTGTGTTCTGGCTTTGTTGTTGTTCTGGAAGTTGAGGAATTGAGCAGGAGCTTGGCTGAGCAGCAGTGTGTGTCAATCAGTAGCATTTTGTGGAGCTGCTGGTTTCTGCTTGTGTCACTTGCTTGTGTCCAAGTCCGTGTGGCTGTGTCCGAGCAGATTGAGAGCATGTGTTTGTAGGGAGGCGTTGGTGTTGTTCCTTCGCTGGGGGTGCCCGGTTTTCGGGCCATCCCCCCTGGAGCAGGGTGTCCCCCCTTGGTGCAGGCGCGGCCCTCAGGCAGCGCTCAGCCAATCAGCAGGCGCGGCGCTGGTGACTCAGCAGTTGCCAGGCAGAGCCGCAGCGCCCGGCGCTCCCCAGCTGGAGCCCCCGTGTGGCCCGGCCTTGGCGCCCCCCGCGAGGGGAATTTGGGGAGGTGGGAGGGGGGGAGCGCCAAGGCCGGGCCGGCCCGTGCTGTGCTGGCAGAAGTGGCTGCGGCGGGGGCCGAGTGCGGCCAGGAGCGGCCGAGAGCCCAGCGCTGCCCCAGCCCGAGCTGCCGCAGCTGCATCCCTGCTGGTGCTGTGGGATCCGAGAGCTCTGGGGGGCAGAGCGAGCCAGGGGTGGGTGCTGGGCCTGGGGGGAGGAGGAGAAAGGCTGGAGGAGCAGGGCTGGAGACCAGAATGGTGAAAGGATGGACGTGGGAGCAGCAGGTGGGATTCTGCAGGAGAAGGAGTAGTGTGCGGAAGAGGAGTGTGAGGAAGAGTAGGGATACAGGAGGAGGAGGATCAGGAAGAGGAGGCACCGCAAAGTTCCAGCACTCGCTGTATCTGCAGCCTCCCCCCAGCCCCAGGAGTGTTGCCCCCCATCCAGCAGGTGATCAGGGAGGGGGATCCACGATTTTCCTGGGGGTGAATCCTGGTGTTTCTGAAGTTTCTTGGGCTCCATGTTTATATTTTGGAGGGAGTTTTGTCTGAATCTTGATGTTTTGGTAGTTTTGGGTCTGTGTCTTGATGTTTCGGGGCATTTTGGTCTGAATCTTGGTGTTTTGGAGGTTTTAAAAGATACAAGATGCCCTGTGATGGCCTTGGGCAGGAGAAACCCCCAGCCCAAGACACTCACCCATTGTTTCTCTCCCCAAACCAGGATTTGTCATTCCCAAGGTGTGGCTGGATGGAGGGAGGAGGAAAAGCCCCGGAGATGCCGCACGAGGAGGGGCTGCAAACGCAGCCCAGAGAGATCCAAGGAGGAAAGAGCCCCCCTGTGCCGGGAAGGCGGCCGGAGATCCAGGCAGAGCTCAGAGCTGGGGGAGAAGCCTCAGGGTGGGGGGAAGCCCCACAAGTGCCTGGAATGTGGGATGGGCTTCAGGTGGAACTCCAGCCTGATCCGGCACCAGAGGATCCACACTGGGGAGAGGCCCTATGAGTGTGGGAAATGTGGGAAGGGCTTCTCCAGCATCTCCCACCTGATCCAGCACCAGGTGGTCCACACCGGGGAACGGCCCTATGAGTGCTTGGATTGTGGGAAGAGCTTCAGGCACAGCTCCACCCTGAAGGTGCACCAGCACACCCACACTGGGGAGAGGCCCTACGAGTGTTCTGAGTGTGGGAAGAGGTTTCCGACCACCTCCCACCTCATCGAACATCAGCGCATTCACACGGATGAGAGGCCCTTCCGCTGCCCTGACTGTGGGAAGGGCTTCAAACGCAACTCCCACCTCATCACCCACCAGCGCATCCACACCGGGGAGAGGCCCTATGAGTGTCCCCCAGTGTGGGAAGAGCTTCTCACACAGTTCTAACTTGACCCAACACCAACGGAGGCACCGCTAAGGGAAGCCCTGCGAGTGCCCCGAGTGCAGGAAGAGCTTCGTGCGCTGCTCCAGCTCCATCCCCCGTGGGAGGATCGGCGTTGGATGATCCCCAGTGACCCCCGTTGGGCAGAGCCCTGGTGACCCCCGCTCCGGGTGATCCCCGCTGGGTGGGGGGAAGGTGTTGGAGAGATTTCTTTGCCTTCTCCTTGTGCTGCTGGGATTTGGTTGGGAATAAATTCCCTCCCTGTGCCCAGGCTGGGTCTGGTGTGCCCGTTCCAGTTGAAAGGGTTCAAATCATTGTACCTGTGCAAATATAAGATACAGGGTAAAAGTTAGCAAATATTGGCCACAAGCTTAAGGCACAGAATGTAACTTGGCAAGAAATGGGGAACAAAAGTTGCAGAAATGAGAAACAAACTTGCTGAGATCAGTCCAGAAACTGCTTGTCATAGGTTAGCAAGCATAGTCCCGGAAGGGATGTCCTTGCTAAGGGGTGCTTACAGTTTCCTCTGGGAACTGATAGAACCTATCAGCTGGCCAGTTTGAATATGGACAATTCTCTAAGCCACTTAAAGTTGTGAACACCTCTGTGATCCACATTTAAGAATAGGCAAACTCCCCCTCCAAGCTCTCTCTCGTTTCCGGTGCTGGGACAGGTGGCTGCGGGCCCTGTGTGGGGGCCAGCGGGCCCGGCCAGGCCCTGCTTGGGCCAGGCCGGGCTGGGCCATGGCCATCCTGGAGCCATGGGCCTGTTCCAGCCATGGAACCCCCCCCACTGCCTTGCCGTGGGCAGCCGGAGCGGCTCGGCTCTCCCCCCTCTCCACTGCGATAAGAAAAATTCAACATTCCAGCTGCAAGGCTGCAAGGCCGAGGTGAGATTAACCCTTTTTTTTGCTATGAAGAGCTGAAAACCTGAGGGAAGAGAGAGAGGAGATGCTTAAAGCTGAAATTCTGTTGTGAAGCTATGATATATCAGAGTATCCTGTTGTAATTTCATGAAGATCTGGGGGGTGGAGTGTTCAACTCGTGAGCAAAAGCACCTGCACTGAGATAGGCAGATGCTGACGCCGCTGTAATTTCATGAGAAGTTTGAACAGGGAGAGATGAACCAGATGAGGACTTTGGCTCCAAATGGGAAAGGAGAAAACCTCAGTCCCTAGAGATGCTCCCAGAGATAGTCCTAACAATGAAGATGATGAAGACCCTTTGCTCCCAGGGAAGGAGAAGGGCCTCTGTTTTTGTTTCTGAACGGCTCAACCTTAAAATTGTACCCCAAAAAACTTCAAGAGTGGACCCTCGAAAGCAGTTGCAGGAAAAGCTGCAAGTCGGGGGAAGGGACTCACACGCAGGCAGAGAGACTCCTCTTCCTAAATGGACTGAACAATATTTGGAAGTGGGCGGCTGGCTCGTTGTGATAATGTTTTCATAGCATGAGCAAGAAGAGACTTCTCTTTCTAAATGGACTGAACAAGGTTATTATGGCAGTGGTAACAGACTGAACATCTCAAGGGTTGTCTTTTTACATTGTCAGTGGGAGAAGGGAGGAAGGTGGGGGGAGGAGGAGAGTTCTGAAGGTGGTATAATTTTTTTCCTTTTCTCCCTTCTTTTAGGTCTGTTAATAAACTTCTTTATATTCTTTCAAGTTTGGTGCCTGCTTTGCATTTCTCCTAATTCTTATCTCACAGCAGATAAACAGTATTGAGTATTTTGGACCAAACCACTACACTGCTGAAGCAGCCAACAAGAGACTGCGCATGCCTAGGAAAGAAAGGTGCAAAGTGCAAAGCGAGGAAGACTGTGGCACCTGGGGAGGTGATGGGGGTCAGGAGGAATTTTTATTACCTCCCCGAGTAGGAACCCATTTCCACTCCCCTTCATCCCCCAGGTCTCCTCCTATTGCCTGATGCTGAGAGGCCTGGGAGTGCTCTGACTGCTGGGGGGCTTCTCTCAGGGATGGAAGGGTGAAACTCCACCAGTCTATTTCCCTTTCCCTTTCTCTAATGCTCCTTAGTCTTTCCCCTTCCTCCTTAAGCTCGGCCCCCAGGGAAAGGAGATCGTTCACTGCTCACACCTCAGGCAGGCTCTTTGACCGCGTCCCCCGGTGCTACTGCCAGGCTCAAACACTCCTCACAGGAAGGGTCAGGACAGACGCGTCCTTCTGGGAGGGTTCTGTTTGCCTGGGTACAATTTTAGTGGCTGGAGCTTTTGATCGTGTCAGGACCATTGCTGAAAAAACCCAACCAACCAAATCTCAAGACAAAAACAAACTCAAAACCCCACGGGCAGGAGAACACCCGCAGCCGTGCCCTCGGAGACGTGCCAGGGCCCTGTTTGCCCGCTCCTGTTCCCCGCGCTCCCCAGAGCCCTTTTTGAATCCGAGCGCCGCTGGCCGGAGGAAACCCCGCCCTACGCGGGGGTGTCACCCCCTTTGCTCTGCCCACAGAGCTCCTGAGCCGCCGGCGGCCGCAGCCCCTCCCCGTGGCCTCGGGCCCGGCCGGGACCCCCCGCTCCGTCCCCGCACTGATTTTGGGGGGCCGTGTGTCCCCCCCCAGCCCCGCTGTCACTTTGCCCCCACCCGGCTGCTTCCAGCGTTCCCAGTAAAGCTTCCCAGTTCGCCCCGGTCCCGTTTATTGGGGAGCAGTGGGGAGGGACCTGGGGGGCTGCGATTGGTGGGGCAGAACCTAGGGATGGATTGGGAATGGGGACCCCTGTGTGTCCCCCCCGTGTGTCCCCCCCATATCACACCACTCTGGGGGGGCTTTGGGAGGCAACTGAACCCCACCACGGCACCCAGCAAACCCCAAAAGGCTGCTGGTGGAGAGCTGCAGGGGAAGGAAGGCTGAGCAGGGAGCAGGACCTGGCTCCCCCAGCACGATGCCCACCGAGATCCACCTGCACGCGGCCCCCAGGGTGGATTCTGACATAAAGCGGGAGCTCAGAGCCCTCCCCTCAGCCCTCCCCTCATCCCAGCTCACCCCAAGCTTTGGCCTGAGCAGCTCATGAGGGGCGAGAACTGACCTCGGGCTCCCAACCCAGAGCAGACCCCAGCCCGTCTCCTTCTGGGGGCCGGGCTCTGCACCCCTGAGCTCCCCCAGCGCCCGGAGCTGCCCCCCCGCCCTCCACTGCAGCTTCACGCTGCTGACAGGATGTGGCCCCTCCGAGGTGTCACCGTATCTCAGGTGACATCGCAGCGGGAGCCCAGAGAGCGCTGGAGCCTCTGCTCCCCCTCTGGCACCCCGAGCTGTGCCCCCCGAGCTGTGCGGCCCAGAGGGGCCCGGCCCCAGGCTGAGGGGCTGCTCAGCACCCCCTGCCCACCACGGGGACAGTCGCAGCAGTTCATTTGGGGGGATTTTCCCCCAGCTCTGCCCCTCTGAGGGGTCTCCCCAAGATCCAGCAGACATTGGAGTCTCCCTCCCGCCTGCCCGGGTGGTTTGGGGGTGCTGGGGGTGCCAGCACTGGGCACAGGGCTCGTTTTATCGGGGCTCTGGGTGGCCCCGAGCTCGGCCCGGGCCTCCCAAACCCTGTCCATGCCACAGCCGGGAGATTGTTCCCCCGCACGAGTCCCCCGACAGCTGTCGGGGCTGTCCCCGGGTCCCCATGGCCGCACTCACACGAGCAGCCCCAGCGCCACCGCGGCCTCTCCGAGCAGGAGATTCCCGGTCCAGCCGGCCCCGAGCGCCACGCGGTGCCACCGAGGACAGCCCAGAGCTGCAGGGGACAGAGGTGACCGGAGATGGCCCAGCCCCGCACCCAGCGGCCCGGAACTCTGCAGATTTGGGCTGTTTGTCCCCAAAAGCAGCTCCGAGCCCGGCAGCCCCCAGGATTCAAACGCTGGTGGATTTTCCCAGCCGCAGGAATCCAATATTTCAGTCAGTGGTTGGACTTTGTGATCTTCAAGGTCTTTTCCAACCTAAACAGTTCTGATTCTCCCACTGGATTTTCTCCATAAGGAAACCGAAACTGGAGCCAGCAGGAAAAAGCACGAGGCACAAGGAGCGGTGGAAGGAAACAAAGCAGGAACCCCCACAAGCGCAGGGAAGATGGACCAGGAGCATCGAGACTCGGATCAGGGTATCTAAAGGCACCGGCAGCCCTTCAGCATCCCAGCTCTCCTTCGAGCAGCGGAATTGGAGCAGATTTGGGGCTTTTGTTCCGAGCACGGACCCTTTGGAAGAACCAGCCCCTGGAAATCGCGTTTGGTGTGGAGCTCAGTTTTCCCAGTTCAGCCTCTCCACGCAGGGATGAGGCTCAAAGGGCCGCGCTGGGCGATGTCAGGGCTTAAGAGTCTTCCTGCAAAGCCGAGCTTTGATCCTGGCAGGGCTGGGCCGAAGCGGCCGCACGGGGAGGAGGAGGAGGGAGGTGGGAGAGCAGCCGGTGTTTAACCCCGCGGCAGCGAGTGCGAACGTGAGCACACCCGGTTCCCAGGGCGGGGAATCCCGGGGGAGAATTCCCGAGGGAGGAATCCCGTGGGGAGGAACCGCAGGGGAGGATCCTCGGAGACAAATGCCGGGGAAAGAATCTCGGGGAAGGAATCTCGGGGGAGGAATCCCGAGGGAAGGAATCCCGGGGGAGGAATCCCGAGGGAAGGAATCCCGAGGGAAGTATCCCACGGGGAGGAATCCTGCGCGGGGGAATCCTGCGCGGGGGAATGCTGGGGGGCATTAATTGAGGAATTCATCCCGTTCAATTGAGCAGCAGTGAAGCGGTGCCCGGCGCACCAAGGAAACTCAAACACAAAAGCCCCGCCGGGATCCCAGCCCCGCACCCACCCCCCGCCAGTTCCTGTCCCCCACCAATCGGGGGGGCCCAGCGGACACGACCCCCAGTGCCTGCACCCTGCAGGGGTGGGGGGCTCCCCGCAGCCCCCGCTCGCCCCTCGGGCTAAGACCGTGTAGCCCTCCTCGCCCTCCATGGCTCGGCGGAGCCGGGGGCACAGGCTGGGGACAAGGGGTGGGGACGCGGGGTGGGGACACACAGGAGAGGACACGAAGCCACAGCGCCTCTGAGCGCTGGCGCTGGCCCGGGGTGGGGCGTGAGTGGCAGCGGGACCGGAGCTTCCTGCCCCCTCTGCAGCCCTGACACCCCGGGGAGGGGCACCGAGGGGCTGGGGGGGTGGTGGGATTTTGTCTCCAGAGGAAGGAAAATCGGGATACGGGGCAGCTTCCCACAGAGGAAAGGAGAAGGAGCTGTGGCAGGAGCTACTGCAAGAGAAAAACCCCTCCTCACCCCATAAAATGGTGAAAAGAAAAGATCAAGAGGTTGGTCCTGATCTCTGAGAGGTGAGAATCAATAAAATATCATTGAAGGAGAAATAAAACGTTGAGAGTTGATCAATGAAAAGCCAGAGGTATCCGAAAATAGACACAAATTGTTCTGTGGAGCTCCCAGCCCAGGCTTTCCCAGCCCTGGGTGTGGAGTGGCACCGGCTCAGCGGGAAGCCCTGGGACCTCATTTCTCCTACCCCCTAATTCAGAGCAATTTATTTGGCGAAGTAATTATTACTTAATCGCTGTTTAATTATCCCTGAGCTGCTTTGCTCCTCTACTATGCACAGGCCAGCACAGGCTCAGGGGCTGCAGGGCTGCCCTGTCCTGCCAGGGCTCTGTGCATCGCTTTGATTTCCCCCAAAAAGGGAAAATGGCCCCAAACCCCTTGGGCAGAGCGCAGGAGGAGAGGGAGATTTCTGGTAGAAAACTCCCAAAGTCGTTTATGCCCAGCTTGGGAAGAACAGCCCAAGCCAAGCGGAGCTGGGACCCCCCAGCAGCGCCTCTCTGCCGCCCCAGCTGAAGCCCTCGCTGGCTGCTCCAGGCTGGATGAGCAGACTGGGAGCACTGGGAAGGGGCCCCGGCTCGGGCCGCAGCCCCCGGGGCAGCCCCACGGCAGCTCCAAGGCTCCGCCAGCCGGGATGGAACGTGGGAGGGGGAGCAGGGCAAGGGCCGGGGCTGTCGGTGCCCAGGAGACACAAGGGACAGCGGGGGCACTGCACAAGCATTTCATGCAAAAGTAACAATAACTGGGTGAACAACCACAACCGCAACATTGGCCCTGTGAGTGCTGGTGGGAGTCACACAAGGCCATTTCATAGACTCACAGAATCCTCTGAGCTGGAAGGAACCCACAAGGATCGCGGAGTCCAACTCTAAAGGGAATGGGCCCGTGGGGTCAAATCACAACCTTGGCATCACTGGCAGCGTGCCCCAGCCAAGGGCACATTCCTGGGGAAGCCCAGGTTTTACACCTATCTTCATCTATATCCATATCTATCTATATCTATCCATCCATCTACAGGGTTACTCTATAAATATGTGGCATTACAGAAACAGGATCAGTTCTGGGATGGTCCAAGAAGGAGCAAGAAACCCCCAGCTGCAGCCCAGGCAGCCACACATCAGCTTCCACATCATCTCCTCTTCCTGCAGCTTCATCTCCTGGAGACCAGGCACCGAGGTGACCCTGCAAAGTGGCACTGAGGTGACCCTGAGAGCCAGTGCAAGGCAGATGCTGCGGCTGAGGAAGGACATCCCCGTGCTGGGGGGGAAGAGGCGAAGCTGAACCTGCCCAGCAGGGAGAAGGTCCTCTCTGCATCCCCCGTCACGGGGCAGTTTGGGCCCTGCTGCAGAGATACGGCCGCGGGTTTGAGCAGGTCCCGCTCCTGAGTTCACCCTCTCCAAGGAACGCACACTCTGCATCGCCCAGGACCTCGACCCTGCAAGGAGAAGCAGAGGCAGCGCTGGCAGCACAGGCGGACACGTTGTGCCCCCGTGCCCCCCAGGCCCTGCCCGGCTCCCCGGCACTCACGAGGAGTTGAAGCTGCTGCCGTCCCCCCAGGGCAGCCCCTGGCCCCGCCTGCGCAGCCCGAGGCAGGGATGTGCGCTCCCACAGAGGGGAAGGGGAACTCCTGGGAAGGAGAGAGGAGCGGCAGTGGGAGCTGCCCCGGCCCCTCGGGGGGACACACACCCAGGGCTGCCCCACGCCCCGGGGCTCCTTCCCTGCGAGGCCCCGGGGCAGGGCTGCACCCCCGGCCCCACAAGCACCGAGCCCGGCCCAGGAGCCCCCCAGGCTCCCCTCTGCCACCCCACAGCCCCCACGGCCCCTCACTCACCATTTCCTCATCCTTGAGCACGGCCAGAGAGGCCCCGAGCCCGGAGCACCGAGCCTGACCCTGACCCCAGGTCCCCTGATCCCTCGAGAGGAAGTCACAGACCCCGCGGTACCCGACCCAGCCCTTGGGACAGGCCAGCAGCACCGGAGCCACAGGTGCAACTGGGGTAACTGGAGTTTTACCACAGCTTCCTGCTGGACAGCGAAGGGGAGAAGGTCCGAGGATCACCCTGCACAGGGAGCGGGGACCCCGCTCTGCCCCGGGGGGGCTGGGCCGAGGCAGCTGCCCCGCCCTTACCTGACTGCACAGCCAAGGCCACCCCCAAAGCCAGGACCAGGAGCAGCAGAACCAGCAGCGTGACAGGGGATGGGATCTGAACCACTCACCTGGAGCGGGAAAGAGCCGCTGGAGGCACTGGCCAGGGCCAGGGCCAGGGGCCAGCCTGTGGCAGGAGAACTGCCCAGGGCTGGGGGCAGCCGGGGGCGTTGGGCCCGGCCACTGCAAACCACGAGGCCTCTCCCAGAGCCCTGGGAACAGCCACAGCCCTGCCGGCCCTGTGCTCCTGGGCTGACACTGCCCCTCCCTACGGGCCACAGCGCTGGCCCTGCACTCACCCAGAAATCCTCCGAGGGTTCTTTTCTGGATGTCCCCGGTTCCTGATGCGGCCTGGGGATCCGGGGCTTCATTCACAACCCCGCGAACGGAGCAGAATTCCCTCTCCTCCAGCCCACAGCCGGCACCTCCCCGCTCAGTGCAACCAGCACCTTGCTCCCGAGGCATCAGCAGTGCTGAAAAACCCTTTCGCAGGAGCCTCAGGAACAGTTTTACAACCACGGCGAAGGCCGGTTGGAAGGACCCCGATGAGGGGCCCCGGCTGGTCCCGGCCCTGCGGGAGCCCCAGGCTCAGGAGGGCGGTGCCGGCTCAGTGCCGCCCTTCCCCGCCTGTGCCCTTCCTGCAGCCTGGTGGCGACAGAGGAGCTGTGCTCGTGTGGCTGCTGTAACCGAGCCCAAAGCAACTTCCCCCAAAGCGGAGCCTCCACCTTCAGCAGACGCTGCCAGGACAGACACAAAGCTCTCAGCTTCTGGGCTCCGCTTACAAAGGGAGCAGCTCCATCCCCACCTGCCCGGATATTCCCGTTCTGGCACGATGCTGATTCTAAAAGTAACATATTTTGGGCACAGATATGGAATACAATAATGCTGTGCCTTACCCATGACAAAAATTCATAAAATAATAAGAGAGCCAACAGTAGCAGCAGCATTGGCACCGTAACAGTGCCGGGGGTCACACAAGGCCACTTCACAGAATCACAGAATCCTCTGAGTTGGACGGGACCCACGAGGGTCACCGAGTCCAGCTCTTAAGGGAACGGCCCAGGTGGGGATTGAACCAAAACCTTGGCATTATTGGCACCGTGCTCCTGAATCAGGGGGATGGGGAAGCAGAGATTAAATGATTTACTAAGAATTGGTTTGTTAGGAGCAATGCATACCGCTTGCCCAACACTTATTGTGCCTACCAAAGCAGGATGAGAAGATATGAGACTATTGATAAAGGCGAAGGACTCTTGACCAAAGATCCTGGTTTTAACCTAAAGCTAACTCAAACCACTCTTGAAGTTTGCACTTAGCCTGGGGACATAAAGAGCACGCGCAGGAAGGAAAGGTGAAAAGTTCGGGATGAGGAAGACCCTTTACTTCATCTGAGGAAGACTCTTATTTCATCTCGGAGACCCCTGCCCGCGACCACCAGACAACGCTGCGCAAGCGCAACGCGGATGTAAATGACTTTTGGGCTCATTGTAATACGAGGTGAGGCTGGGCGGGGCCAGGTAATGAATATGTATAGGCAGATTGGGAAACTCAATGAATATGGAACTTGTAACCCGATAAATACCAAGCTGAACGCAGCTGTCGGCACTCATGGCTTTGGAGGAGCGATCCCCCGTGCGTCCCAGCGCTGGAATAAACACACCTCCTGTACTACTTATTCCAGTAGCGGAGTCTTTCCCGCTCCATCACTCCTGCCGAGGCAGCAGCGGGAAGGAGACCGCGGGCAGCCGCTCCCGCAGCGCCCTCACGCCAGGGCCAACACGGCGCCCACACGGCACAACGAAGCCGCCACAGCCCCCTGCCGCCCCCTCCGCCCGCAGCCAGCCCCGAGCCCCGCCAGAACCGAGCGCGGCTCCCACCTGCGCTGGGGCCGCCTCCGAGCTCCGCCGCCGCCTCAGCGGTGCTTCCCAGTCACCCCCAGTATGATCCCGGTCACTCCCAGTATGTTCCAAATCACTCCCAATGGGATCCCAGTTGCCCTCAACATGATCCCAGTTGCTCCCAGTCATGCCCAGTATGGTTCATTTCACTCTCAGTCCCTCTCAGAGTTCACTGTGGCCCCAGTCACCTCCAGTATGAACCCAGTCATATCTTCTGTGATGCCTTTTGCCCCCATTGTGGCCCCAGTTGCTCCCAGTATGAGTCTGGTCACCCCAGTATGATCCCAGTAGCTTCCAGACACTCCCATTATGAATCTGGTTTGATCCCTGTCACCCCCAGTATGATCCCAGTCACTCCAATGTGACCCTGTCACTCCCAGTATGACCCCAGCATGGGCCAGCTGCTTCCAGGATGATCCCAGTTGCCCCCTGCAATTTTCCAATTGTGTCCTTTCACCACCACTATGGTTCCAGTCACTCCCAGTAGGATTCCAGTCAGTCCCAGGATGATCCCAAGCATGCCCACTATATCCCAGGAACACCCAGTTGCTCTCAGCATGTTTCCAATAGCCCTCAGTGTGGTCCCAGTATATCCCAGTATGATCCCTGGTGCCCCAGTTCTGCTCCCCCTGGCTTCTGGTCCTGGTCCTGGTGTATCCCAGTGTCCCAGTCTGTCCCAGTCCATCCCAGCCTGTCCCTCTCTGTCCTGGTCCCTTCCCAGCAGCTGCCACCATTTCCCAGATCCTGCTCCCCCCCGCCCCATTCCTGGGCACTGGGACCCCCCTGCATCTCCTTCCCCAGCTCCGGGACCCCCCTGCACCCCCTGACCCTGCACCAACACCCCCCTGACCCCCCTTTCCGGGTATCCACCTCTCCCAGCCCCTGGATCCCCCTTTTCCCTGACCCCGGGGACCCCTGGACCCCCCATTCCCGGCTATCCCAGGGCACCTCAGCCCCAGGCCTCCCTTTGCTGGGAAACCCGAACTGGGCATGGGGCTCTGCAGCCGCTCTGGGATTTGTGATCACCCAAAGGAAAGGGAGAGGAGAAGGAGAGAGAGAAGGAGATTCGGAATCAGGGATTGGGGTCCCAGCGCCCAGTCCTGCCCCCTCGGGGGTGGGGCCCCACAGCCACAGGACAAAATGGATCCGCGGGTCCCGGAGCTTTCCCCGCTTTGGGCCGAACCCAGCGGGTTCCAGGCAGAGTTTGGCCGCAGGGCCCGGGAGTTCAGCCCAGCCCGGTCCGTGGGTCCCGCAGGGCGTGGCCGGGGAGGGTTCGGGGAGGGGATCCAGGTGAATTCCCTGGAATTCCCCCTTTTCTCCTCCACCCCCGCGCTCCCTCGGTCACTTTCGCTTTCGCGTTTCCCAAACTGCGCCACAGCTGCGCTCGGTGACGGCTGCGATGGCTCCAGCGCTGGGTCTGGGGGTGCTCTTGGGGCTCCTGGGGCCCCTGGGGGAGGCGACGAAAGGTGAGTGGGACCCCAAGCACCGGGACCCCCCTGAACCGCAATTCCCGGGCACCAGAACCCCCCTGAATTTCCATTTCCGGCACCGGGACCCCCCTGAACCGCAATTCCCCGGCACCAGAAACCCCCTGAATCTCCATTTCCGGCCACCAGGAACCCCCTAAACCCCCATTCCCGGGCACGGGAACCCCCCGGAACCCCCATTTTTGGTCCTGTGACCCCCCTCCGTCCCCTTCCCCAGCACCGGGACCCCCCTGTACCCCCTTATCTGGCACCGAGACCCCCCTGAACCGCCATTCCCGGGCATCAGATCCCCCTGGACCGCCAATCCCGGGCATCAGAATCCACTGAGCCCCCATTCCCGGGCACCGGGACCCCTCTGAACCCCCCTCCCTGGGCACGGGGACCCCCTTGAGCGCCCATTTCCGGGCAGCGGGACCCCCCTGTCCCCCCTTCCCCAGCACCGGGAACCCCTGCACCCCCATTCCTGGGCACCGGGACCCCCCTGAACCCCGAAACCCGGGAAGGGAGCCCCCCCCCCCCAACCCCATTTCCTGGGCACGGGGACCCCCCTGAATGTCCCTTTCCGGGCACTAGAACAGCCCCCACCCCAATTTGTGGGCTCGGGCACCGCCCTGAACCCCGACTCGTGGGCATCAGCACCCCCCGACCCCCCATTTCTGGGCACCGGGACCCCTTTGAACCCCGAATCCCAGGAGGGGAAGCCCCCGACCCCCTTTTCCGGGGGACTGGGACCCCCCTGCATCCCTTTATCTGGCACCAGGACCCCCTGAACCCCTTATCCTGCACCAGTGCCCCCCGCACCCCCTTTCCCGGCCCTCTCCTCTCCCAGCCCCCACTTTTCCCTGATCCAGGGACCCCCTGCACCCCCATTCCTGCCTTTCCCAGCCCCCAGCCCCCTTTTTCCTCAACACCGGGGATCCCTGGACCTCCTTTCCTGGGCACTGGGATCCACCGGATCCCCCATCCCGCCTCTCCCAGTGCCCTCACCCCCCTTTCCTGGGCACTGGGATCCACCGGATCCCCCATCCCGCCTCTCCCAGTGCCCTCACCCCCCTTTCCTTGACCTGGGAGCCCCTGAACCCCCATTTCAGGATACTGGGGCACCCCTGCACCTCCTTATCCGGGACTGGGACCCCCTCCTGGATCCCCTTCACGTGTTCTGGGACCCCCTGCACCCCCTTATCCGGGACTGGGACCCCCTGCACCCCTTCCAGGGCATCCTGCCCTTCCCCAGACCCCAGACCCGCCCTTTTCCTTCACCTTTGGACCCCCCAGGTCTCCCAAATTTCCGTGTCCCCCCAGTTCTCCACTCCCGGCGCTTCCCAAAAGGGGGTCCCAGAGGGCTCCAGGGGGGTCGCAGCGGGGATCCAGAGGGATCCAGAGGAATTCCCCTTTCCCCAGCCCCTCCCCTTCCCCCCCCCGCGCTCCCTCGGTCTCCTTCGCTTTCGCGTCCCAACCTGCGAGACCGCGATCTGCCCAGTGACCTGTGACGTCACACCGGAATCGGATCTCCATTGGCCGGCAGGAAATAGAGGCGCCAATGGCGGGGCCGGAGGCGGTGCTGGGGGCGGGGGCGGGGCCGAGCGGGGCCGAGCGGAGCAGCGCGATGGCTCCAGCGCTGGGTCTGGGGGTGCTCTTGGGGCTCCTGGGGCTCCTGGGGACCCCGGGGCGGGCGACGAAAGGTGAGTGGGACCCCCGGCACCGGGACCCCCTGAATTTCCATTTCCGGCCACCAGGAACCCCCTAAACCCCCATTCCCGGGCACAGGAACCCCCCGGAACCCCCATTTTTGGTCCTGTGACCCCCCCTCCGTCCCCTTCCCCAGCACCGGGACCCCCCTGTACCCCCTTACCTGGCACCGGGACCCCCCTGAACCGCCATTGCCGGGCACGGGGATCCCCCTGGACCCCCATTCCCGGGCATCAGAATCCACTGAGCCCCCACTCTCGAGCACGGGGACCCCCCTGAAGGTTCATTTCCTGGCACCGGGACCCCCCTGTACCCCTTTCCCCAGCACCGGGAACCCCTTATGTGGCACCGGGACCCCCCTGAACTTCCATTTTCGGGTACCGAGACCCCCTCGAATCCGAATTCTGGGAAGGGAATCCCCTGATCCTCATTCCTGGGGATCGGGACCGCCCTGAGCCTCCATTTTCGGGCACTGGGACCCCCCTGAACCCCGAATTCCGGGAAAGAAACTCCCCTGAACCCCCATTCCCGGGCACTGGGATCCCTTGCACCCCCTTATCCGGGACTAGGACCCCTCTGCACCCCCGTCAGTGCTCTGGGACCCCCCTGCACCCCCCTTATCCGGGACTAGGACCCCTCTGCACCCCCGTCAGTGCTCTGGGACCCCCCTGCACCCCCTTCCCGGGCATCCCGCCCTTCCCAGATCGCAGTCCCGCCCTTTTCCTCGGCTTTTGGACCCCCCAGATCTCCCAAATTTCTGTGTCCCCCTTGTTTTCCACTCCCACCGCTTCCCGATATGGGGTCCCGGAGGCTCCTGGGCGTCCTAGGGGTCTCCAGGGGGGTCGCGGCAGCGGGGATCCAGCTCAATTCCCTGGAATTCCCCTTTTCCCCCCTCCCCCCGCGCTGCCTCAGTCTCTTTGGCTTTCGCGTCTCCCAAACTTCTGCCCCGGGCTCCGCCCGCCTCTCCCAGCCCCAGCCCCCCCTTTCCCGTGTCCCAGGGGCCCCCTGCACCCCCATTCTTGCCTTTCCCAGCACCCAGACCCTGCTTCCCTCCACACCGGGGACCCCTGGATCCCCTTTCGTGGGCACAGGGACCCCCTGGACCCCCCATCCCGCCTCTCCCAGTCCCTTCCTTGAACCTCGGACCCTTCCCGGCTCTCCAAGTTCCGCCTCCTGAGCCTTGGACACCCCCAGACCCCTCCAGTCTCTGCGTCCCCCCAGCTCTTCACCTCCTGCGCTTTCTGATAGGGGTCCCAGGGATCCGGGAGGGTCCCACGGGGGATTCTGGGCTCTGGGGCCCCCCTGAATTTCCAGTCCCGGGCACTGGGACTGCCCTGCACTCCTTTATCCTGCACCAATCCCACCCGATATTTCCTTCCCGGCCTTCCTGCCTTCCCCAGTCCCCAAACCCCCCCTTTTCCTTGACTGTGAGACCCCCTGGACCCCCATTCCCGCTTTTCTCAGCCCCCAGCCCCCCCTTTCCTCTGCATCAAGGACTCCCGAGCCCCCCATTCCGGCTATCCCAGGTCTCCCCACCTCGTGACTCCTCTTTCCCTGGCACTGGGGACCCCTGCACCCCTTTCCTGGGCACAGGGACTCCCTGTATCCCCTTTTCCTGGGTCATGAGATCCCCAAGCCCTTCCCAGCTCTCCCAGTTCCCCTTTCATTGACCCATAACACCCCAGACCCCTCCAAATCTCCGTGTCCCCCCAGTTCTCCACTCCCTGCGGTACCTGAACATGGTGGTGTCGGAGCCCGGCCCGGGGGTCCCCCAGTTCGTGGTCATGAGGTTCCTGGATGGGATCCCCTTCTGGCGTTACGACAGCGAGCGGGGCCGGGTGGAGCCGCTGACGCCGTGGATGGAGAAGGGACCCGAGCCGGGATATTGGGATCGCGGGACTGAGAGCTGCAAGAGGGAGCAGCACACCGAGGCCATTGACCTGGAGAAGCTGCGGGTCCGGTACAACCAGAGCAGGGGTGAGTGGGGGGAGCCATAGATCCCCAGGGATGGGGATCCGTGGGGCTGGGATGGGGATCCGTGGGGCTGGGATGGGGATCCGTGGGGCTGGGATGGGGATCCGTGGGGCTGGGATGGGATCTGTGGGGCTGTGATGTGGATTCACAGGGCTCCAAGGGGCTGGGATGGGCATCCATGAGGGTGGGATGGGATCTCTTGTGATCCATGGGTTTGTGATGTGGCTCCATGGGGCTGCAAGGGGCTGGGATGGGATCTGTGGGTTTCCATCGGACTCTGGGGCTCCATAGGGCTGGAATGGGGCTCCTTGGGGCTGGGACACAATTCCATGGCTCTCTTTGGGTCTGATCCCCCCCTAGGTCTCCACACAGTGCAGCGGGTTTATGGCTGTGACCTCCTGTCCGACGGGAGCATCCCTGGATTCTTTCGGGAAGGCTACGACGGGCGGGATTTCATCTCCTTCGAGCCGGGATCCCAGGGCTTCGTTGTGGCTGATGGTGCTGCCCAGGTCACCAGGAGGCTTCAGAATAGTGACGGGTTCCCGGTGGAGGATTGGACGAATTACCTGGAGCACATCTGCCCAGAAGAGCTCCGGAAATACGTTGGATACGGGCGGGAGGCGCTGGAGCGCAAAGGTGGGAGCAGAATTCCTGTGGGAATGTAGGATTTGGGAACGAAGGACTTGGGAACACGGGAATTCCTGTGGGAATTCCATGGGTGGGTCTCAGCCCCATCCCATTCCTGTGGGAATTCCATGGGTGGATCTCACCCCCATCCCCCTCCCGCGGAATTCCATGGGTGGATCTCACCCCCATCCCGTTCCCGTGGAATTCCATGGATGCATCTCACCATTGTCCCATTCCAGAGCCCCCCGATGTCCACGTGTCCGGAAAAGAGGAATTCGGGACGCTGATCTTGTCCTGCCACGCCTACGGATTCTACCCCAGGCCCATCGCGATCAGCTGGATGAAGGGGGATGAAATCCGGGATCAGGAGACGGAGTGGGGCGGGGTCGTTCCCAACAGCGACGGCACCTTCCACACCTGGGCCAGGATCGAGGCGCGGCCGGAGGAGCGGGAGCAGTACCGGTGCCGGGTGGAGCATTCCGGAATGCCGGAGCCCGGGATCTTTGCCTGGGGTGAGGCTGGGAGTGTGGGAATTGGGAATGTGGGAATTGGGAATGTGGGAATTCCCAACTGGGGATTCCCCTCCCCCTCCTCACTGTCCCGCGTTTCCCAGAGCCGGAATCTGGCGGGAATCTCACCCTGGTGGTCGCTGTGTCCGTCATCGCTGCCATCGTCATCCTCGTTCTCCTCGTCGGATTCATCATCTGGAAGCTCCAATCCGGTATGGGGTCGACACAGGATGGGGGTTGGGAAGGGGCACGGATCCACCCGGCACCATTCCGGGAATCCCCCAGCACAGGTGCTGATCCCACTTTATTTCCATAGGGAGGAGGCAGAAGCATGGATACAGCCCGCCAGCCGGTGAGTACCAGCGGTGGATCCGGCTCCGGATCCCCTCCATGCGGATCCCAGGATGGATCCTGGGGGTAATCCCAGTGTGTGATCTGTGCTGGAATCTCATGGATCTTCTCTTTCCTATTGCAGGAATAGACATGGGAACCAATGGCTCGACCGCAGGTACAGAGCATGATTGGGGTGGGATTCCAGAGGGGAATCAGGGAAGGATGGATGGAGTGGGATCAGGTGGGATGGATGGAGCGGGATCAGGTGGGATGGATGGAGCAGGGTTGGTGTGGGATGGATGGAGCAGGATTGGTGTGGGATGGATGGAGTGGGATTGGTGTGGGATGGATGGAGCAGGATTGGTGTGGGATGGATGGAGCAGGATTGGTGTGGGATGGATGGAGCGGGATCAGGTGGGATGGATGGAGCAGGATTGGTGTGGGATGGATGGAGTGGGATTGGTGTGGGATGGATGGAGCAGGATTGGGGTGGGATGGATGGAGCAGGATTGGGGTGGGATGGATGGAGCAGGATTGGGGTGGGATGGATGGAGCAGGATTGGTGTGGGATGGATGGAGCAGGATTGCAGCAGGATTGGGGTGGGATCAGGTGAGATTCCAGAGCAGCTCCTGCTCTCTCCATGAGCTCCACAGGCAGGTCCATCCTGTGGGATGGGGACAGGGACAGGGTGACACTGTGATCCTCTCTCATCCCAGTACAAATCACTGCCTGAGTGATCCACGGAGCGGAGCCGGAGCCGGCCCCTTCTCTCTTCAGATTCAGCAGATTCAGCCAAGCTCATCCCACTGCTCCCACCTGTGGTGGCCGGTGAACGTACATTACAGGGGACAGAGAGTTCTCAGTAAGACAAGTCCCTGGTACCATAAGAGCCTTTTTATGCTAGGGTGACCAAAAAGGCTTCTCCCAGGATGCACGGTTCTGTTACGTTAATCTACCCCAGGTTGAATTCCCTGGTTGGCTGTTGGCCTCTACCCTTCATCACTCCCCCACAGCTTCCCCACTGGTCCCCGTTCCCTAGTCCCGTCTTTTCCCTGCCCCCGGATAAAACTGTGAGTTTCAGGATTATGTTTGTATTTGCCCCTGCACCTTTTGACAGTGTAGAAGCAATAAATGCTCCTGCAGGAACGCAGGCAAGTACCCTTCTCGACTCTGCTACCGACTGTATTACTGAACCCACCCGTGCGTCTGTGCGTGCCCACGTGTGCCCCACAAAGCCGGGACAGAGACAGTAATAAACGGTGCCCCAACGTGGATGGCCTCGGACCATCCCCGTCTCCAGTAGTTTCTGGACTCAAGTCACATTTTGAAGGAGCCATGGCCCCAAAGAAACCTCTGAGTTCTATCAGGGGCTCAGCGGGGGAGACCAACAACCTTCTAGGGAAAGAGAACGCTGGTCTGAAGTCAGCGGACCACCCTCGAGACTTTTATTTGACCCTCTAAGGTAATATGGGTCACTTTTGTATCCTTTTCTGTTAATTTCCTTTTATCTCGAGGGTTGGGAAGAGAGGGAAGATGGGGGCAGAGTTCTCTTGTCTCCTGCAGGAAGTTTCTCTCCCAGTTCTTGTTTGGGAAAATTATCTTTATACCACAGAAAGTTTAAAACATTTTGTTCAATGGTTATTTAAGCATAATAATAATAATATTTAATAAAAATATTTCATGAGTATTTAAAACACTTTGTGCAATGGTTATTTATGTTGGGAGAAGGTTATTTGCTTTACAAGCTAGCAAAAGCTGTTCATAGTCTTGGAGAATGGTTGGGAAATTTTAACCCCAGTATAAAAAACCCTTTATCGCTTATCTGTCCCTGCATCCCTGTTCCCTGTGCCCTGCTTCAAGGGAGACCGGGAGATGGATTCTGCCCGAGTGCACAGGGGTACCACGGTTTCCCTGCCTCCTCCCAATCTTCTTTGTTACCTGCCCAGCGTGGTGCTGGCCAGGCCATCTCGGGTTCTGCCCCAGACCTCCCCCCCGTACCTACTTCTCCAGTTTTCTCTACTTCAAATTTGATCCAAGATCGTGGCGGCAGCAGAGTCAGACACACAATCCCAGCTGCTGCTTTTATTTTTAATTCTCCCACCCCCACTCTGCTCATACAAGATGGTGGCAGCCCTGTGGTGGCACTGGTGGCTTTTTGCCTGCGCGCGGTCCCTCTTCCGTGCCCGGCTCCCCCCCCGCGCTGATCTGTGTTGCATCGGTCCCCCCCCTCTGCCGGGGTCCCCCCCCCGGCTGCAGACCCTGCATGTCCCTCCTGTGCCCCTGGCCCCTCCATCGCTGGTCCTGCTCATGAGACCCAACCCACCTCACGTTCCCACGAGCCCGAGAGCGGGGGTGGGGAATCAGGGGGATGGGGAAGCAGAGATTAAATGATTTACTAAGAATTGGTTTGTTAGGAGCAATGCATACCGCTTGCCCAACACTTATTGTGCCTACCAAAGCAGGATGAGAAGATATGAGACTATTGATAAAGGCGAAGGACTCTTGACCAAAGATCCTGGTTTTAACCTAAAGCTAACTCAAACCACTCTTGAAGTTTCGACTTAGCCCAGGGAAATAAAGAGCACAGGCAGGGAGGAAAGGTGAAAAGTTCGGAATGAGGAAGACCCTTTACTTCATCTGAGGAAGACTCTTATTTCATCTCGGAGACCCCTGCCCGCGACCACCAGACAACGCTGCGCAAGCGCAACGCGGGTGTAAATGACTTTTGGGCTCATTGTAATACGAGGTGAGGCTGGGCGGGGCCAGGTAATGAATATGTATAGGCAGATTGGGAAACTCAATGAATATGGAACTTGTAACCCGATAAATACCAAGCTGAACGCAGCTGTCGGCACGCATGGCTTTGGAGGAGCGATCCCCCGTGCGTCCCAGCGCTGGAATAAACACACCTCCTGTACTACTTATTCCAGTAGCGGAGTCTTTCCCGCTCATCACCCCCCCTGTCCCTTGTGTCCCCTGGGCACCGACAGCCCCGGCCCTTGCCCTGCTCCCCCTCCCACCTTCCATCCCGGCTGGCGGAGCCTTGGAGCTGCCGTGGGGCTGCCCCGGGGGCTGCGGCCCGAGCCGGGGCCCCTTCCCAGTGCTCCCAGTCTGCCCATCCAGCCTGGAGCAGCCAGCGAGGGCTTCAGCTGGGGCGGCAGAGAGGCGCTGCTGGGGGGTCCCACCTCTGCTTGGCTTGGGTTGCTCTTCCCATGCTGGGCATAAACGGCTTTGGGAGTTTTCTGCCACAAATCTCTCCCCTCGTGCACTCAGCCAAAGGGGTTTGGGGCGGTTTTCCCTTTCTCGGGGAAATCAAAGCCATGCACTGATGCTCCGAATTAGGGGCGGGAGTAGCGAGGCTGCAGGGCTTCCCAAGGAGCCGGAGGCACCCGACACGCAGGGCTGGGCAGGTCGGGCCGGGAGCAGCGGAGAGCTTTGTTTCTCTTCTCAGCTGAACGGCGGCTCGGGCCGGGCCCGTTCCAGGGCTGTTCCTCAGCTGCGGCTTTCCCCTCACGCAGCCCGGGGGGCGCTGGGAGCGCGGGGCGGGGCTGGGCCGTGTGCAGAGCCCGCCCCTCGCTGCGATTGGGCGGTGCTGCCGTCAGTCGTGGTTCTGGCGCGCTGATTGGTCGGAGCGGGGAGCAGCCCGGGCCCGGAGCCGCCGGCAGGGCGGCCGTGGCGCAGCAGAGGCGCCATTGGCGGAGCGTCTGTGCGGGCCCGGGAGCGGCGGCGGCGGCCGGAGCCCGCTGAGGCGGCGGCGGAGCTCGGAGGCGGCCCCAGCGCAGGTGGGAGCCGCGCTCGGTTCTGGCGGGGCTCGGGGCTGGCTGCGGGCGGAGGGGGCGGCAGGGGGCTGTGGCGGCTTCGTTGTGCCGTGTGGGCGCCGTGTTGGCTCTGGCGTGAGGGCGCTGCGGGAGCGGCTGCCCGCGGTCTCCTTCCCGCTGCTGCCTCGGCAGGAGCCGGTGCCGGAGCAGCGCTGGCTCGTCCCGGGGGCTGTGGGTAGGACAGAGGTGGCTGCCCCGTGGCCGGGAGTGTGCGGGAAAGTTCCCGTGGCCAGAGGTTTGTGTGCCCAGAGGAGCCGGAGGAGTCCTGTGAAAGTAACTTTATTCGTGGACAAAGGGAGAGGCCACGGGGCATTTCCCGTGGGGTCTGTCCAAGTGTTGGAGGACGCAGCCTCCTTTTTATGCCGATTTGCCCGGCCGCATCTCCGTGTCCCTTTCCGCAGTGGCTGAGGTCCTTGGAAGGTACAGACTTCCCGATCCGCCTGCTGCGTGTGCCCCTTAATGTGCACCCCCACTTTGTATAACATCCGATATTCATGGCTCTGTGAAGGCTTTGTTCTTCTTCTGGAACTTCAGGAATTTCGCAGGACCTTGGCTGAGCCGCAATTCGTGTCAGTTAGTAACATTTTCTGAAATTTATGGTTTCTCTCGTTACTTCCTTCTCTCCAAGTCCCTGGCCCTATCTCCAATGGGATTCACAGCATCTGTTTGTAAAGACACGTTCATTTTTTTCGTTTTAATCCCCCCTCTTCTTATTTTCTCAGTACTTCTCTTTACAAACTTTAAAAGTGCCTTAATCTGTTCTTCCTGGGCCTTCTTTGGTTTTGGGATTATTCTCAGTGACCTCATTCTGTGTCCTTTTGCAGCCGTTTCTGGGTCAGGAAGCCTGGCTGCCACCTGCATGCCCTTGATCCCCTGCTGAATGAGCTGCACTGAGCAAGGTGTGGTGCATGGTAAAAAGATGAGAGTTGCTGCAGCACCTGAGAGGAGAAACAGCATTGGTTTAACCCATGGTCTGCCAGGGAACCACGAAAACGTGTCCCATTCCCATCCTTTCCACATTTGGAGTGGTACATGAGCTGCTTTCTTCTTTCCTTTGTTCTCTGTTTCACCACTTCTCCTTTGTCATTTCTTTGCCAAGAGCACTTTGAGTCATTTAATTTTCCACAACCTCCTGGTCCTTCTGCTGGAAGAGAATCTGATGCCATCCCAGGGTGAAATGTGGCGTTGCTCATGGGAGTGGATTGGTGGGTGAGAAGGTCAGGAGCTGGAGCTGTGTGCTTGGTTATGATTTGGAGGACAGCTTGTGATCTAATGATGCATTGAAATGATCACTGGGTTCTCTGGCACCTGGTATGAATTTGTTTGGGTTCCCAGGGGCTGCTCCATGGCGTTGTAGGATTTGTTTTGGTGGCCATTCATCTTTTCCCCATTTTTGGGTGGTCCCAGAAATGCCAGGGAAGCATCAATTGACCGCTTTTCTCTGATTAAATCATCACATCCTTGCATTCCCAAGTGATTTCGCTGCGCTTGTGTCAGCAAAAGCAGCCCAGTGGTCAAACCCACCCTGTATAACACAGAGAGTGCCAGCAGATGTTGGAGTGGGGGGAGGGATGATTCCCCCCCGCTTTTGTGAGTGAAGTTCTCCCAACATTCTCCGTTTGCTGTTTTCCTTTGCAGCTTCAGGGATTTCTGTTGCTGAGTCAGAGATGCTCAGTGTGGGCTCTGCCTTTAGCGATGCAAATTCCGTCCGTGCAGGGAGGCAGAGCTTGGGGTGAGGGGCAGAGGGAATCAGCCCAATTCCTGTGGCAGGCAAGGAGAGCCTGGGACATTGTGCACACTTCCCGCAGCAGAGTTAATTTGCATTTCTAAAGCTCCTCTGCTGGCTGCCTGGAAGGAAGCTTCTCCTCCAGGGCAGCCATCAGGTGACTCTCAAGTGGCTCTCCCCCCTCCCCAAAAAGCGGCTTTTTTGTTTCTTTCCTTATTTTTTTCAACCAATATTCTATGAACTTTTCAGGAGTTAAAGGGTCAGTTTTAAAGCTCTTCCAGTTTTGCAAAATGGAACCTAAAGTTGGACATCGAAAAACTCATTCCAAAATTCTGCCATCACTAACAGCCCCGCACACACATACACAAAAAACCCCCAAAGCAATAAAGATTTTTTCTACTTCTTCCCCTAAGACTAAAAATTGACTCTCACACCCTGGCCCAGACCAAACTGACAATATCAAGGTAGGATTATTAAGAAAAAACATTCCAATGCTGTAACTTTGTCACCGAAACTGTGGGAAGAACAAAAACTCCCCAACGACCTTTTTAGTGTTAGAGGATCAAGGCATTACTTTATTCTGGCCAAGATGTGCAACAGAAATCATTTCATGCACACATAGCCCGGGTGTGCAGAGAAAATCATTCCATGGCACACGAGTTTTACTCGATTTTTCCTCAACTTTATGCAGTCTAAACCCATAGAAATCCATAGGTTCAATGTTCATTGGTTCCAAGTTGGGCAGTTCTTAGTATTTGTTTTCCTATTGGCCCCGGATTGCTTGGCCTCTGATGTTAATTAGGTGCACACTCCTTGATTTCCTTCTCAGCCTTTTCCAGAGCAGGGGTCTCCAGCTGTGCCGGGGGCAGTGTCTGGGGTAGCTGTTCCTTGATGTTTGCTGATGGGCGTTGATGTTTTGTTGATGGGCGTTATCTTTTGGGTATCTTTTGGGCTCTTCCCAGTCTGTTGAGATGTTAAGCTCATCTCCGTTGAGAGGTGTAACATCCCTTAAAGTCCCAAGGCAGGGTCTGTGCCAGCCGAGCTTCCTGTGGAAGAGATTTCACAAGAGACAGGATTCTGGCCACAGACTGCTTGAAACAGACATCCCTGATCTCCACACCCCACTTGGTCGAGAATTCCCCGTTTGAGGAATTGGAAACCTCAATTCCAGGGGAGATAATTGAATATCTGCCCTGGGTCTGGCTCTTCTTCTTGCCAAAGCCAATGGCAGCAGCCGTACCCGTGGCATCTTGGTTTCTCTCAGCAGCTTCAGAAGGTGTTTCTTTATTTCCCCATTCATTCTTTCTACCCGACCCGAACTCTGGGGGTGCCAGGGCGTTTGGAGGTGCCACTGTGTTCCTAAAGCAGCCAGAACGGCCTGAAGGATCTTTCCTGTAAAATGAGTTCCCCTGTCTGAGTCTATTTTCTGGGAGGGCCAGGGCAGGAGGCTCAGTTAATCTGCTTTTGAAGCCTTGAAAATTGTGCTTTCCTTCTGGTGTCCATGATGGGGTTTCTTGGCTGGCAGGAGAGGAGTGTTGTAGGGAGAGATGCCTGGCTCCAGAAGCGCTGCCTTTAGCAGGGCCTCAGTAAGAGGCTGTAACCCCTTCCTTGCCTCCCTTGGAACAGGGTATTGCTTTTGGACACCACTTGTCCTGGATGCTTCAGAGGAATTTGGAGAGGCTCCATATCTGATTTTCCCTATTTCCCTGGGGCTGCCCACACTTCTGGGTTCCCTTCAGCAGAGGCCTTTGCAGACATTTGACACCAAGGTACAGCAGCATTAGCCTCTGTATCTCCTTTGACAATATGAATTTGCATTCCCACTTCAGCCACCAAATCCCTTCCCAGTAAATTAAAATCACAATTAGGAACAAACAGAAATGGATGTGTTTCAAACCCATCTCCCACATCTACTGATAGTGGTTGAATGAAACACTTTCATTCATGGGTCATCTTTCCCACTTATTGCCTGAATAATGAAAGAACTTCTTGACAATTTCCCCCCTTAGGTCTCAGGTTCGGAGTGGATGGAGAGGCCCCTGTGTCCATCAGGAGCGGCCTCGTCTCGATCCAGACGCGCCCTGAATGTTCTCAAGGGCTCTGGTGCGGTGGGTCCCTGGTGTGCTGGGAGCTCTGAGAGCCCTGCCAATCCATGTCCATCAGGGCTGGACTTGCTCGTGCTGAGGGTGCTGCTGTCTGTGCTTGCAGTGTCCTTGTGGCCTGCAGCTGGAGCCCTGATTCCTTGCCAGGGGCTGTTTGGGTCGGCTCTGCCGTGCCGAGGAGGGCAATGCCTGTGCCAGGTGCTTGTGGCCGCCGCCGTCCCCTGGGTGCTGGGGCCCCCTTGGGCCCTGCGGTTCATCCCTGGGGGGCTGTAGAAACTCTGCCATGGCCTTTGCCTTCACCTTGGCCTTTTGCTCATCCCTTCTTGCATTCCCCTGCTGAGCCTTTCTGGCCAAGTGCTGCAGGGGCTTCTTTTGCCTCTCCTGCAGCCCCCTCAGTGCCTGTGGGTGCTCATCCTCTGACAGCTGCTGAGCTTTCTGCACAATCATTCGTTTCTCCAGTGACCCAGACAAGATCGATGAAAGAAAATCCTGATCCTTCCACATCCCGCAGCCTCCTGGGGGCCGGGGGCCACTGCCGGCCCTGCCCGGGGGGTGTTGGGGTCAGGCAGTGCCCGGCGCTGAGCCCCGGCTGCCCCACAGCCCCGGCCCGGCCCCGCAGCTCCCCACAGGCCCCCAGCCCGTGCTGCCCTGTCCTGCTGCTCCCCACCACAGAGAAACACCCTGAAAT
>NW_028120271.1:0-28655 GCF_965178545.1 Coloeus monedula
TGCAGGGAGCCAAGAGGCGGATAGGCGTGTCTCCCAGAAGAACGTGCCAGGACGAAAAGACGCTCTTCCTTTCTCCTGCTCCTTGCCCGAATTGGGGTGCTGTGTTGAAAGTCTTGCCCAGCGAAAAGCTACTGCAGCAAGTGTTTCTCTCCAAACGCATTTCGCTGAGCGAGAGCTCCACGGACAGTTTGGACTCGGTGAAACAGCAAGAAAATGCTTGTCCGTGGAGCTGAAGGAAAATCCCTGCACAGCACACTGTGGCTGCGTGCAGTGTTCACGCTGAAGAGCGGCAAAGCTCCAAGCCACGGCTGGGCTTCACTTCTGTCCAGAGCACAGAAGGCGAAGAAGCAAGCAGCTGGGCACCGGGCTCATGTACTCAGGGGAGCCAATTTCAAATGTCCAGCCAAGAGCTGCTTCACAAGCAGCTGCAGCTGAGAAGGCTCTGGCTGCTTCCCAAAGGAAGGCGCAGCCCTTGCACTCCTGGACACAAGCTGGCCAGAAGCAGGTTCCTAAACCTGCCGTGCTGCAGAGTGCATGCAGCTGGAGCACAGGCAGAAGGAGGCGTCCAGAAAGAAGGCGTTCTTCAAGTACCCCCCTCCTCCAGGCAGCCTTGAAACTGAGCACAGCACACTGCGCCTCGGCAGCTTCCTTCTCCCATAGACGGACCGTCCCCTTCTTCACTCTCGCAGCTCCCTTGCCCACTTGCAGCAGCTGCTGCCAAAGAAGAAGGCTCCAGAAGTCAAAGCCTCTGCTGGGCTGCACTTTCCCCTTGCCTCACGTCAAAGCAGCAGACACTCTCGGCTGCACTCTGTATTTCCAGTCTCCGCTGCATCTACCACTGTCATCTCTGCATCTCCGAGCATAAAGCTGGGCACAATGCTTTCCAGGGAAAGCTGGAAGAGAACTTGGTAGCAGCACAAGTAGCCGCAGGTGGAACTTTCTGTTTGCAAGTGCTAACGTGAATCCGCACACAAGCGAGAGGCAGCCACGCTTCCTCTTGCAGCCTGTGCCGTGCGCATAGCAGCTCCGTGCCCTGCGCCTTCGTTGTGCCGGAGTCGAAGCGGTGTCTGGCTTCTCGCCCAGAGAGCACGGTGCCGGCAGAGAAATGCTCCAGGCTGCTGCCTCTGCCCAAACACGCCTGGGCTCTGCACTTTCTCTCTCAGCGCTAGGGAGCAGCACATTCGCTCTGCCTTGCAGCCTGAATCTGAACGGAAAGCTTCTCAGCTAAGTCTCGCCCAGAGAACAGTTGTAGGTCAACGAGCTTAGCCGGAGCTTACCGTCGACGCCTGGAAACCTGTATTTGCAGCACATCCTAGTGGTAGCCCTCTTTCCTTTACAGCATGCAACAGCGCCGGCACATCGCGGTGCTCTCTGCACCTGCCTTCTCACTTCCAAGTACCACCGCCAAGCTTACAGCCTTGCAGGGAGCCAAGAGGCGGATAGGCGTGTCTCCCAGAAGAACGTGCCAGGACGAAAAGACGCTCTTCCTTTCTCCTGCTCCTTGCCCGAATTGGGGTGCTGTGTTGAAAGTCTTGCCCAGCGAAAAGCTACTGCAGCAAGTGTTTCTCTCCAAACGCATTTCGCTGAGCGAGAGCTCCACGGACAGTTTGGACTCGGTGAAACAGCAAGAAAATGCTTGTCCGTGGAGCTGAAGGAAAATCCCTGCACAGCACACTGTGGCTGCGTGCAGTGTTCACGCTGAAGAGCGGCAAAGCTCCAAGCCACGGCTGGGCTTCACTTCTGTCCAGAGCACAGAAGGCGAAGAAGCAAGCAGCTGGGCACCGGGCTCATGTACTCAGGGGAGCCAATTTCAAATGTCCAGCCAAGAGCTGCTTCACAAGCAGCTGCAGCTGAGAAGGCTCTGGCTGCTTCCCAAAGGAAGGCGCAGCCCTTGCACTCCTGGACACAAGCTGGCCAGAAGCAGGTTCCTAAACCTGCCGTGCTGCAGAGTGCATGCAGCTGGAGCACAGGCAGAAGGAGGCGTCCAGAAAGAAGGCGTTCTTCAAGTACCCCCCTCCTCCAGGCAGCCTTGAAACTGAGCACAACACACTGCGCCTCGCCAGCTTCCTTCTCCCCATAGACGGACCGCCCCCTTCTTCACTCTCGCAGCTCCCTTGCCCACTTGCAGCAGCTGCTGCCAAAGAAGAAGGCTCCAGAAGTCAAAGCCTCTGCTGGGCTGCACTCTCCCCTTGCCTCACGTCAAAGCAGCAGACACTCTCGGCTGCACTCTGTATTTCCAGTCTCCGCTGCATCTACCACTGTCATCTCTGCATCTCCGAGCATAAAGCTGGGCACAATGCTTTCCAGGGAAAGCTGGAAGAGAACTAGGTAGCAGCACAAGTAGCCGCAGGTGGAACTTTCTGTTTGCAAGTGCTAACGTGAATCCGCACACAAGCGAGAGGCAGCCACGCTTCCTCTTGCAGCCTGTGCCATGCGCATAGCAGCTCCGTGCCCTGCGCCTTCGTTGTGCCGGAGTCGAAGCGGTGTCTGCTTCTCGCCCAGAGAGCACGGTGCCGGCAGAGAAATGCTCCAGGCTGCTGCCTCTGCCCAAACACGCCTGGGCTCTGCACTTTCTCTCTCGGCGCTAGGGAGCAGCACATTCGCTCTGCCTTGCAGCCTGAATCTGAACGGAAAGCTTCTCAGCTAAGTCTCGCCCAGAGAACAGTTGTAGCTCAACGAGCTTAGCCGGAGCTTACCGTCGACGCCTGGAAACCTGTATTTGCAGCACATCCTAGTGGTAGCCCTCTTTCCTTTACAGCATGCAACAGCGCCGGCACATCGCGGTGCTCTCTGCACCTGCCTTCTCACTTCCAAGTACCACCGCCAAGCTTACAGCCTTGCAGGGAGCCAAGAGGCGGATAGGCGTGTCGCCCAGAAGAACGTGCCAGGACGAAAAGATGCTCTTCCTTTCTCCTGCTCCTTGCCCGAATTGGGTTGCTGTGTTGAAAGTCTTGCCCAGCGAAAAGCTACTGCAGCAAGTGTTTCTCTCCAAACGCATTTCGCTGAGCGAGAGCTCCACGGACAGTTTGGACTCGGTGAAACAGCAAGAAAATGCTTGTCCGTGGAGCTGAAGGAAAATCCCTGCACAGCACACTGTGGCTGCGTGCAGTGTTCACGCTGAAGAGCGGCAAAGCTCCAAGCCACGGCTGGGCTTCACTTCTGTCCAGAGCACAGAAGGCGAAGAAGCAAGCAGCTGGGCACCGGGCTCATGTACTCAGGGGAGCCAATTTCAAATGTCCAGGCAAGAGCTGCTTCACAAGCAGCTGCAGCTGAGAATGCTCTGGCTGCTTCCCAAAGGAAGGCGCAGCCCTTGCACTCCTGGACACAAGCTGGCCAGAAGCAGGTTCCTAAACCTGCCGTGCTGCAGAGTGCATGCAGCTGGAGCACAGGCAGAAGGAGGCGTCCAGAAAGAAGGCGTTCTTCAAGTACCCCCCTCCTCCAGGCAGCCTTGAAACTGAGCACAACACACTGCGCCTCGCCAGCTTCCTTCTCCCCATAGACCGACCGTCCCCTTCTTCACTCTCGCAGCTCCCTTGCCCACTTGCAGCAGCTGCTGCCAAAGAAGAAGGCTCCAGAAGTCAAAGCCTCTGCTGGGCTGCACTATCCCCTTGCCTCACGTCAAAGCAGCAGACACTCTCGGCTGCACTCTGTACTTCCAGTCTCCGCTGCATCTACCACTGTCATCTCTGCATCTCCGAGCATAAAGCTGGGCACAATGCTTTCCAGGGAAAGCTGGAAGAGAACTTGGTAGCAGCACAAGTAGCCGCAGGTGGAACTTTCTGTTTGCAAGTGCTAACGTGAATCCGCACACAAGCGAGAGGCAGCCACGCTTCCTCTTGCAGCCTGTGCCGTGCGCATAGCAGCTCCGTGCCCTGCGCCTTCGTTGTGCCGGAGTCGAAGCGGTGTCTGGCTTCTCGCCCAGAGAGCACGGTGCCGGCAGAGAAATGCTCCAGGCTGCTGCCTCTGCCCAAACACGCCTGGGCTCTGCACTTTCTCTCTCGGCGCTAGGGAGCAGCACATTCGCTCTGCCTTGCAGCCTGAATCTGAACGGAAAGCTTCTCAGCTAAGTCTCGCCCAGAGAACAGTTGTAGGTCAACGAGCTTAGCCGGAGTTTACCGTCGACGCCTGGAAACCTGTATTTGCAGCACATCCTAGTGGTAGCCCTCTTTCCTTTACAGCATGCAACAGCGCCGGCACATCGCGGTGCTCTCTGCACCTGCCTTCTCACTTCCAAGTACCACCGCCAAGCTTACAGCCTTGCAGGGAGCCAAGAGGCGGATAGGCGTGTCGCCCAGAAGAACGTGCCAGGACGAAAAGACGCTCTTCCTTTCTCCTGCTCCTTGCCCGAATTGGGGTGCTGTGTTGAAAGTCTTGCCCAGCGAAAAGCTACTGCAGCAAGTGTTTCTCTCCAAACGCATTTCGCTGAGCGAGAGCTCCACGGACAGTTTGGACTCGGTGAAACAGCAAGAAAATGCTTGTCCGTGGAGCTGAAGGAAAATCCCCGCACAGCACACTGTGGCTGCGTGCAGTGTTCACGCTGAAGAGCGGCAAAGCTCCAAGCCACGGCTGGGCTTCACTTCTGTCCAGAGCACAGAAGGCGAAGAAGCAAGCAGCTGGGCACCGGGCTCATGTACTCAGGGGAGCCAATTTCAAATGTCCAGCCAAGAGCTGCTTCACAAGCAGCTGCAGCTGAGAAGGCTCTGGCTGCTTCCCAAAGGAAGGCGCAGCCCTTGCACTCCTGGACACAAGCTGGCCAGAAGCAGGTTCCTAAACCTGCCGTGCTGCAGAGTGCATGCAGCTGGAGCACAGGCAGAAGGAGGCGTCCAGAAAGAAGGCGTTCTTCAAGTACCCCCCTCCTCCAGGCAGCCTTGAAACTGAGCACAACACACTGCGCCTCGCCAGCTTCCTTCTCCCCATAGACGGACCGCCCCCTTCTTCACTCTCGCAGCTCCCTTGCCCACTTGCAGCAGCTGCTGCCAAAGAAGAAGGCTCCAGAAGTCAAAGCCTCTGCTGGGCTGCACTCTCCCCTTGCCTCACGTCAAAGCAGCAGACACTCTCGGCTGCACTCTGTATTTCCAGTCTCCGCTGCATCTACCACTGTCATCTCTGCATCTCCGAGCATAAAGCTGGGCACAATGCTTTCCAGGGAAAGCTGGAAGAGAACTAGGTAGCAGCACAAGTAGCCGCAGGTGGAACTTTCTGTTTGCAAGTGCTAACGTGAATCCGCACACAAGCGAGAGGCAGCCACGCTTCCTCTTGCAGCCTGTGCCATGCGCATAGCAGCTCCGTGCCCTGCGCCTTCGTTGTGCCGGAGTCGAAGCGGTGTCTGCTTCTCGCCCAGAGAGCACGGTGCCGGCAGAGAAATGCTCCAGGCTGCTGCCTCTGCCCAAACACGCCTGGGCTCTGCACTTTCTCTCTCGGCGCTAGGGAGCAGCACATTCGCTCTGCCTTGCAGCCTGAATCTGAACGGAAAGCTTCTCAGCTAAGTCTCGCCCAGAGAACAGTTGTAGGTCAACGAGCTTAGCCGGAGCTTACCGTCGACGCCTGGAAACCTGTATTTGCAGCACATCCTAGTGGTAGCCCTCTTTCCTTTACAGCATGCAACAGCGCCGGCACATCGCGGTGCTCTCTGCACCTGCCTTCTCACTTCCAAGTACCACCGCCAAGCTTACAGCCTTGCAGGGAGCCAAGAGGCGGATAGGCGTGTCGCCCAGAAGAACGTGCCAGGACGAAAAGATGCTCTTCCTTTCTCCTGCTCCTTGCCCGAATTGGGTTGCTGTGTTGAAAGTCTTGCCCAGCGAAAAGCTACTGCAGCAAGTGTTTCTCTCCAAACGCATTTCGCTGAGCGAGAGCTCCACGGACAGTTTGGACTCGGTGAAACAGCAAGAAAATGCTTGTCCGTGGAGCTGAAGGAAAATCCCTGCACAGCACACTGTGGCTGCGTGCAGTGTTCACGCTGAAGAGCGGCAAAGCTCCAAGCCACGGCTGGGCTTCACTTCTGTCCAGAGCACAGAAGGCGAAGAAGCAAGCAGCTGGGCACCGGGCTCATGTACTCAGGGGAGCCAATTTCAAATGTCCAGGCAAGAGCTGCTTCACAAGCAGCTGCAGCTGAGAATGCTCTGGCTGCTTCCCAAAGGAAGGCGCAGCCCTTGCACTCCTGGACACAAGCTGGCCAGAAGCAGGTTCCTAAACCTGCCGTGCTGCAGAGTGCATGCAGCTGGAGCACAGGCAGAAGGAGGCGTCCAGAAAGAAGGCGTTCTTCAAGTACCCCCCTCCTCCAGGCAGCCTTGAAACTGAGCACAACACACTGCGCCTCGCCAGCTTCCTTCTCCCCATAGACCGACCGTCCCCTTCTTCACTCTCGCAGCTCCCTTGCCCACTTGCAGCAGCTGCTGCCAAAGAAGAAGGCTCCAGAAGTCAAAGCCTCTGCTGGGCTGCACTATCCCCTTGCCTCACGTCAAAGCAGCAGACACTCTCGGCTGCACTCTGTACTTCCAGTCTCCGCTGCATCTACCACTGTCATCTCTGCATCTCCGAGCATAAAGCTGGGCACAATGCTTTCCAGGGAAAGCTGGAAGAGAACTAGGTAGCAGCACAAGTAGCCGCAGGTGGAACTTTCTGTTTGCAAGTGCTAACGTGAATCCGCACACAAGCGAGAGGCAGCCACGCTTCCTCTTGCAGCCTGTGCCATGCGCATAGCAGCTCCGTGCCCTGCGCCTTCGTTGTGCCGGAGTCGAAGCGGTGTCTGCTTCTCGCCCAGAGAGCACGGTGCCGGCAGAGAAATGCTCCAGGCTGCTGCCTCTGCCCAAACACGCCTGGGCTCTGCACTTTCTCTCTCAGCGCTAGGGAGCAGCACATTCGCTCTGCCTTGCAGCCTGAATCTGAACGGAAAGCTTCTCAGCTAAGTCTCGCCCAGAGAACAGTTGTAGGTCAACGAGCTTAGCCGGAGCTTACCGTCGACGCCTGGAAACCTGTATTTGCAGCACATCCTAGTGGTAGCCCTCTTTCCTTTACAGCATGCAACAGCGCCGGCACATCGCGGTGCTCTCTGCACCTGCCTTCTCACTTCCAAGTACCACCGCCAAGCTTACAGCCTTGCAGGGAGCCAAGAGGCGGATAGGCGTGTCGCCCAGAAGAACGTGCCAGGACGAAAAGACGCTCTTCCTTTCTCCTGCTCCTTGCCCGAATTGGGGTGCTGTGTTGAAAGTCTTGCCCAGCGAAAAGCTACTGCAGCAAGTGTTTCTCTCCAAACGCATTTCGCTGAGCGAGAGCTCCACGGACAGTTTGGACTCGGTGAAACAGCAAGAAAATGCTTGTCCGTGGAGCTGAAGGAAAATCCCTGCACAGCACACTGTGGCTGCGTGCAGTGTTCACGCTGAAGAGCGGCAAAGCTCCAAGCCACGGCTGGGCTTCACTTCTGTCCAGAGCACAGAAGGCGAAGAAGCAAGCAGCTGGGCACCGGGCTCATGTACTCAGGGGAGCCAATTTCAAATGTCCAGCCAAGAGCTGCTTCACAAGCAGCTGCAGCTGAGAATGCTCTGGCTGCTTCCCAAAGGAAGGCGCAGCCCTTGCACTCCTGGACACAAGCTGGCCAGAAGCAGGTTCCTAAACCTGCCGTGCTGCAGAGTGCATGCAGCTGGAGCACAGGCAGAAGGAGGCGTCCAGAAAGAAGGCGTTCTTCAAGTACCCCCCTCCTCCAGGCAGCCTTGAAACTGAGCACAGCACACTGCGCCTCGGCAGCTTCCTTCTCCCATAGACGGACCGTCCCCTTCTTCACTCTCGCAGCTCCCTTGCCCACTTGCAGCAGCTGCTGCCAAAGAAGAAGGCTCCAGAAGTCAAAGCCTCTGCTGGGCTGCACTTTCCCCTTGCCTCACGTCAAAGCAGCAGACACTCTCGGCTGCACTCTGTATTTCCAGTCTCCGCTGCATCTACCACTGTCATCTCTGCATCTCCGAGCATAAAGCTGGGCACAATGCTTTCCAGGGAAAGCTGGAAGAGAACTTGGTAGCAGCACAAGTAGCCGCAGGTGGAACTTTCTGTTTGCAAGTGCTAACGTGAATCCGCACACAAGCGAGAGGCAGCCACGCTTCCTCTTGCAGCCTGTGCCGTGCGCATAGCAGCTCCGTGCCCTGCGCCTTCGTTGTGCCGGAGTCGAAGCGGTGTCTGGCTTCTCGCCCAGAGAGCACGGTGCCGGCAGAGAAATGCTCCAGGCTGCTGCCTCTGCCCAAACACGCCTGGGCTCTGCACTTTCTCTCTCGGCGCTAGGGAGCAGCACATTCGCTCTGCCTTGCAGCCTGAATCTGAACGGAAAGCTTCTCAGCTAAGTCTCGCCCAGAGAACAGTTGTAGCTCAACGAGCTTAGCCGGAGTTTACCGTCGACGCCTGGAAACCTGTATTTGCAGCACATCCTAGTGGTAGCCCTCTTTCCTTTACAGCATGCAACAGCGCCGGCACATCGCGGTGCTCTCTGCACCTGCCTTCTCACTTCCAAGTACCACCGCCAAGCTTACAGCCTTGCAGGGAGCCAAGAGGCGGATAGGCGTGTCGCCCAGAAGAACGTGCCAGGACGAAAAGACGCTCTTCCTTTCTCCTGCTCCTTGCCCGAATTGGGGTGCTGTGTTGAAAGTCTTGCCCAGCGAAAAGCTACTGCAGCAAGTGTTTCTCTCCAAACGCATTTCGCTGAGCGAGAGCTCCACGGACAGTTTGGACTCGGTGAAACAGCAAGAAAATGCTTGTCCGTGGAGCTGAAGGAAAATCCCTGCACAGCACACTGTGGCTGCGTGCAGTGTTCACGCTGAAGAGCGGCAAAGCTCCAAGCCACGGCTGGGCTTCACTTCTGTCCAGAGCACAGAAGGCGAAGAAGCAAGCAGCTGGGCACCGGGCTCATGTACTCAGGGGAGCCAATTTCAAATGTCCAGCCAAGAGCTGCTTCACAAGCAGCTGCAGCTGAGAAGGCTCTGGCTGCTTCCCAAAGGAAGGCGCAGCCCTTGCACTCCTGGACACAAGCTGGCCAGAAGCAGGTTCCTAAACCTGCCGTGCTGCAGAGTGCATGCAGCTGGAGCACAGGCAGAAGGAGGCGTCCAGAAAGAAGGCGTTCTTCAAGTACCCCCCTCCTCCAGGCAGCCTTGAAACTGAGCACAGCACACTGCGCCTCGGCAGCTTCCTTCTCCCATAGACGGACCGTCCCCTTCTTCACTCTCGCAGCTCCCTTGCCCACTTGCAGCAGCTGCTGCCAAAGAAGAAGGCTCCAGAAGTCAAAGCCTCTGCTGGGCTGCACTTTCCCCTTGCCTCACGTCAAAGCAGCAGACACTCTCGGCTGCACTCTGTATTTCCAGTCTCCGCTGCATCTACCACTGTCATCTCTGCATCTCCGAGCATAAAGCTGGGCACAATGCTTTCCAGGGAAAGCTGGAAGAGAACTTGGTAGCAGCACAAGTAGCCGCAGGTGGAACTTTCTGTTTGCAAGTGCTAACGTGAATCCGCACACAAGCGAGAGGCAGCCACGCTTCCTCTTGCAGCCTGTGCCGTGCGCATAGCAGCTCCGTGCCCTGCGCCTTCGTTGTGCCGGAGTCGAAGCGGTGTCTGGCTTCTCGCCCAGAGAGCACGGTGCCGGCAGAGAAATGCTCCAGGCTGCTGCCTCTGCCCAAACACGCCTGGGCTCTGCACTTTCTCTCTCGGCGCTAGGGAGCAGCACATTCGCTCTGCCTTGCAGCCTGAATCTGAACGGAAAGCTTCTCAGCTAAGTCTCGCCCAGAGAACAGTTGTAGGTCAACGAGCTTAGCCGGAGCTTACCGTCGACGCCTGGAAACCTGTATTTGCAGCACATCCTAGTGGTAGCCCTCTTTCCTTTACAGCATGCAACAGCGCCGGCACATCGCGGTGCTCTCTGCACCTGCCTTCTCACTTCCAAGTACCACCGCCAAGCTTACAGCCTTGCAGGGAGCCAAGAGGCGGATAGGCGTGTCTCCCAGAAGAACGTGCCAGGACGAAAAGACGCTCTTCCTTTCTCCTGCTCCTTGCCTGAATTGGGGTGCTGTGTTGAAAGTCTTGCCCAGCGAAAAGCTACTGCAGCAAGTGTTTCTCTCCAAACGCATTTCGCTGAGCGAGAGCTCCACGGACAGTTTGGACTCGGTGAAACAGCAAGAAAATGCTTGTCCGTGGAGCTGAAGGAAAATCCCCGCACAGCACACTGTGGCTGCGTGCAGTGTTCACGCTGAAGAGCGGCAAAGCTCCAAGCCACGGCTGGGCTTCACTTCTGTCCAGAGCACAGAAGGCGAAGAAGCAAGCAGCTGGGCACCGGGCTCATGTACTCAGGGGAGCCAATTTCAAATGTCCAGCCAAGAGCTGCTTCACAAGCAGCTGCAGCTGAGAAGGCTCTGGCTGCTTCCCAAAGGAAGGCGCAGCCCTTGCACTCCTGGACACAAGCTGGCCAGAAGCAGGTTCCTAAACCTGCCGTGCTGCAGAGTGCATGCAGCTGGAGCACAGGCAGAAGGAGGCGTCCAGAAAGAAGGCGTTCTTCAAGTACCCCCCTCCTCCAGGCAGCCTTGAAACTGAGCACAGCACACTGCGCCTCGCCAGCTTCCTTCTCCCCATAGACGGACCGCCCCCTTCTTCACTCTCGCAGCTCCCTTGCCCACTTGCAGCAGCTGCTGCCAAAGAAGAAGGCTCCAGAAGTCAAAGCCTCTGCTGGGCTGCACTTTCCCCTTGCCTCACGTCAAAGCAGCAGACACTCTCGGCTGCACTCTGTATTTCCAGTCTCCGCTGCATCTACCACTGTCATCTCTGCATCTCCGAGCATAAAGCTGGGCACAATGCTTTCCAGGGAAAGCTGGAAGAGAACTAGGTAGCAGCACAAGTAGCCGCAGGTGGAACTTTCTGTTTGCAAGTGCTAACGTGAATCCGCACACAAGCGAGAGGCAGCCACGCTTCCTCTTGCAGCCTGTGCCGTGCGCATAGCAGCTCCGTGCCCTGCGCCTTCGTTGTGCCGGAGTCGAAGCGGTGTCTGGCTTCTCGCCCAGAGAGCACGGTGCCGGCAGAGAAATGCTCCAGGCTGCTGCCTCTGCCCAAACACGCCTGGGCTCTGCACTTTCTCTCTCGGCGCTAGGGAGCAGCACATTCGCTCTGCCTTGCAGCCTGAATCTGAACGGAAAGCTTCTCAGCTAAGTCTCGCCCAGAGAACAGTTGTAGGTCAACGAGCTTAGCCGGAGCTTACCGTCGACGCCTGGAAACCTGTATTTGCAGCACATCCTAGTGGTAGCCCTCTTTCCTTTACAGCATGCAACAGCGCCGGCACATCGCGGTGCTCTCTGCACCTGCCTTCTCACTTCCAAGTACCACCGCCAAGCTTACAGCCTTGCAGGGAGCCAAGAGGCGGATAGGCGTGTCGCCCAGAAGAACGTGCCAGGACGAAAAGACGCTCTTCCTTTCTCCTGCTCCTTGCCCGAATTGGGGTGCTGTGTTGAAAGTCTTGCCCAGCGAAAAGCTACTGCAGCAAGTGTTTCTCTCCAAACGCATTTCGCTGAGCGAGAGCTCCACGGACAGTTTGGACTCGGTGAAACAGCAAGAAAATGCTTGTCCGTGGAGCTGAAGGAAAATCCCTGCACAGCACACTGTGGCTGCGTGCAGTGTTCACGCTGAAGAGCGGCAAAGCTCCAAGCCACGGCTGGGCTTCACTTCTGTCCAGAGCACAGAAGGCGAAGAAGCAAGCAGCTGGGCACCGGGCTCATGTACTCAGGGGAGCCAATTTCAAATGTCCAGCCAAGAGCTGCTTCACAAGCAGCTGCAGCTGAGAAGGCTCTGGCTGCTTCCCAAAGGAAGGCGCAGCCCTTGCACTCCTGGACACAAGCTGGCCAGAAGCAGGTTCCTAAACCTGCCGTGCTGCAGAGTGCATGCAGCTGGAGCACAGGCAGAAGGAGGCGTCCAGAAAGAAGGCGTTCTTCAAGTACCCCCCTCCTCCAGGCAGCCTTGAAACTGAGCACAACACACTGCGCCTCGCCAGCTTCCTTCTCCCCATAGACGGACCGCCCCCTTCTTCACTCTCGCAGCTCCCTTGCCCACTTGCAGCAGCTGCTGCCAAAGAAGAAGGCTCCAGAAGTCAAAGCCTCTGCTGGGCTGCACTTTCCCCTTGCCTCACGTCAAAGCAGCAGACACTCTCGGCTGCACTCTGTATTTCCAGTCTCCGCTGCATCTACCACTGTCATCTCTGCATCTCCGAGCATAAAGCTGGGCACAATGCTTTCCAGGGAAAGCTGGAAGAGAACTTGGTAGCAGCACAAGTAGCCGCAGGTGGAACTTTCTGTTTGCAAGTGCTAACGTGAATCCGCACACAAGCGAGAGGCAGCCACGCTTCCTCTTGCAGCCTGTGCCGTGCGCATAGCAGCTCCGTGCCCTGCGCCTTCGTTGTGCCGGAGTCGAAGCGGTGTCTGGCTTCTCGCCCAGAGAGCACGGTGCCGGCAGAGAAATGCTCCAGGCTGCTGCCTCTGCCCAAACACGCCTGGGCTCTGCACTTTCTCTCTCGGCGCTAGGGAGCAGCACATTCGCTCTGCCTTGCAGCCTGAATCTGAACGGAAAGCTTCTCAGCTAAGTCTCGCCCAGAGAACAGTTGTAGCTCAACGAGCTTAGCCGGAGTTTACCGTCGACGCCTGGAAACCTGTATTTGCAGCACATCCTAGTGGTAGCCCTCTTTCCTTTACAGCATGCAACAGCGCCGGCACATCGCGGTGCTCTCTGCACCTGCCTTCTCACTTCCAAGTACCACCGCCAAGCTTACAGCCTTGCAGGGAGCCAAGAGGCGGATAGGCGTGTCGCCCAGAAGAACGTGCCAGGACGAAAAGACGCTCTTCCTTTCTCCTGCTCCTTGCCCGAATTGGGGTGCTGTGTTGAAAGTCTTGCCCAGCGAAAAGCTACTGCAGCAAGTGTTTCTCTCCAAACGCATTTCGCTGAGCGAGAGCTCCACGGACAGTTTGGACTCGGTGAAACAGCAAGAAAATGCTTGTCCGTGGAGCTGAAGGAAAATCCCTGCACAGCACACTGTGGCTGCGTGCAGTGTTCACGCTGAAGAGCGGCAAAGCTCCAAGCCACGGCTGGGCTTCACTTCTGTCCAGAGCACAGAAGGCGAAGAAGCAAGCAGCTGGGCACCGGGCTCATGTACTCAGGGGAGCCAATTTCAAATGTCCAGCCAAGAGCTGCTTCACAAGCAGCTGCAGCTGAGAAGGCTCTGGCTGCTTCCCAAAGGAAGGCGCAGCCCTTGCACTCCTGGACACAAGCTGGCCAGAAGCAGGTTCCTAAACCTGCCGTGCTGCAGAGTGCATGCAGCTGGAGCACAGGCAGAAGGAGGCGTCCAGAAAGAAGGCGTTCTTCAAGTACCCCCCTCCTCCAGGCAGCCTTGAAACTGAGCACAGCACACTGCGCCTCGGCAGCTTCCTTCTCCCATAGACGGACCGTCCCCTTCTTCACTCTCGCAGCTCCCTTGCCCACTTGCAGCAGCTGCTGCCAAAGAAGAAGGCTCCAGAAGTCAAAGCCTCTGCTGGGCTGCACTTTCCCCTTGCCTCACGTCAAAGCAGCAGACACTCTCGGCTGCACTCTGTATTTCCAGTCTCCGCTGCATCTACCACTGTCATCTCTGCATCTCCGAGCATAAAGCTGGGCACAATGCTTTCCAGGGAAAGCTGGAAGAGAACTTGGTAGCAGCACAAGTAGCCGCAGGTGGAACTTTCTGTTTGCAAGTGCTAACGTGAATCCGCACACAAGCGAGAGGCAGCCACGCTTCCTCTTGCAGCCTGTGCCGTGCGCATAGCAGCTCCGTGCCCTGCGCCTTCGTTGTGCCGGAGTCGAAGCGGTGTCTGGCTTCTCGCCCAGAGAGCACGGTGCCGGCAGAGAAATGCTCCAGGCTGCTGCCTCTGCCCAAACACGCCTGGGCTCTGCACTTTCTCTCTCGGCGCTAGGGAGCAGCACATTCGCTCTGCCTTGCAGCCTGAATCTGAACGGAAAGCTTCTCAGCTAAGTCTCGCCCAGAGAACAGTTGTAGGTCAACGAGCTTAGCCGGAGCTTACCGTCGACGCCTGGAAACCTGTATTTGCAGCACATCCTAGTGGTAGCCCTCTTTCCTTTACAGCATGCAACAGCGCCGGCACATCGCGGTGCTCTCTGCACCTGCCTTCTCACTTCCAAGTACCACCGCCAAGCTTACAGCCTTGCAGGGAGCCAAGAGGCGGATAGGCGTGTCTCCCAGAAGAACGTGCCAGGACGAAAAGACGCTCTTCCTTTCTCCTGCTCCTTGCCTGAATTGGGGTGCTGTGTTGAAAGTCTTGCCCAGCGAAAAGCTACTGCAGCAAGTGTTTCTCTCCAAACGCATTTCGCTGAGCGAGAGCTCCACGGACAGTTTGGACTCGGTGAAACAGCAAGAAAATGCTTGTCCGTGGAGCTGAAGGAAAATCCCCGCACAGCACACTGTGGCTGCGTGCAGTGTTCACGCTGAAGAGCGGCAAAGCTCCAAGCCACGGCTGGGCTTCACTTCTGTCCAGAGCACAGAAGGCGAAGAAGCAAGCAGCTGGGCACCGGGCTCATGTACTCAGGGGAGCCAATTTCAAATGTCCAGCCAAGAGCTGCTTCACAAGCAGCTGCAGCTGAGAAGGCTCTGGCTGCTTCCCAAAGGAAGGCGCAGCCCTTGCACTCCTGGACACAAGCTGGCCAGAAGCAGGTTCCTAAACCTGCCGTGCTGCAGAGTGCATGCAGCTGGAGCACAGGCAGAAGGAGGCGTCCAGAAAGAAGGCGTTCTTCAAGTACCCCCCTCCTCCAGGCAGCCTTGAAACTGAGCACAGCACACTGCGCCTCGCCAGCTTCCTTCTCCCCATAGACGGACCGCCCCCTTCTTCACTCTCGCAGCTCCCTTGCCCACTTGCAGCAGCTGCTGCCAAAGAAGAAGGCTCCAGAAGTCAAAGCCTCTGCTGGGCTGCACTTTCCCCTTGCCTCACGTCAAAGCAGCAGACACTCTCGGCTGCACTCTGTATTTCCAGTCTCCGCTGCATCTACCACTGTCATCTCTGCATCTCCGAGCATAAAGCTGGGCACAATGCTTTCCAGGGAAAGCTGGAAGAGAACTAGGTAGCAGCACAAGTAGCCGCAGGTGGAACTTTCTGTTTGCAAGTGCTAACGTGAATCCGCACACAAGCGAGAGGCAGCCACGCTTCCTCTTGCAGCCTGTGCCGTGCGCATAGCAGCTCCGTGCCCTGCGCCTTCGTTGTGCCGGAGTCGAAGCGGTGTCTGGCTTCTCGCCCAGAGAGCACGGTGCCGGCAGAGAAATGCTCCAGGCTGCTGCCTCTGCCCAAACACGCCTGGGCTCTGCACTTTCTCTCTCGGCGCTAGGGAGCAGCACATTCGCTCTGCCTTGCAGCCTGAATCTGAACGGAAAGCTTCTCAGCTAAGTCTCGCCCAGAGAACAGTTGTAGGTCAACGAGCTTAGCCGGAGCTTACCGTCGACGCCTGGAAACCTGTATTTGCAGCACATCCTAGTGGTAGCCCTCTTTCCTTTACAGCATGCAACAGCGCCGGCACATCGCGGTGCTCTCTGCACCTGCCTTCTCACTTCCAAGTACCACCGCCAAGCTTACAGCCTTGCAGGGAGCCAAGAGGCGGATAGGCGTGTCGCCCAGAAGAACGTGCCAGGACGAAAAGACGCTCTTCCTTTCTCCTGCTCCTTGCCCGAATTGGGGTGCTGTGTTGAAAGTCTTGCCCAGCGAAAAGCTACTGCAGCAAGTGTTTCTCTCCAAACGCATTTCGCTGAGCGAGAGCTCCACGGACAGTTTGGACTCGGTGAAACAGCAAGAAAATGCTTGTCCGTGGAGCTGAAGGAAAATCCCTGCACAGCACACTGTGGCTGCGTGCAGTGTTCACGCTGAAGAGCGGCAAAGCTCCAAGCCACGGCTGGGCTTCACTTCTGTCCAGAGCACAGAAGGCGAAGAAGCAAGCAGCTGGGCACCGGGCTCATGTACTCAGGGGAGCCAATTTCAAATGTCCAGCCAAGAGCTGCTTCACAAGCAGCTGCAGCTGAGAAGGCTCTGGCTGCTTCCCAAAGGAAGGCGCAGCCCTTGCACTCCTGGACACAAGCTGGCCAGAAGCAGGTTCCTAAACCTGCCGTGCTGCAGAGTGCATGCAGCTGGAGCACAGGCAGAAGGAGGCGTCCAGAAAGAAGGCGTTCTTCAAGTACCCCCCTCCTCCAGGCAGCCTTGAAACTGAGCACAACACACTGCGCCTCGCCAGCTTCCTTCTCCCCATAGACGGACCGCCCCCTTCTTCACTCTCGCAGCTCCCTTGCCCACTTGCAGCAGCTGCTGCCAAAGAAGAAGGCTCCAGAAGTCAAAGCCTCTGCTGGGCTGCACTTTCCCCTTGCCTCACGTCAAAGCAGCAGACACTCTCGGCTGCACTCTGTATTTCCAGTCTCCGCTGCATCTACCACTGTCATCTCTGCATCTCCGAGCATAAAGCTGGGCACAATGCTTTCCAGGGAAAGCTGGAAGAGAACTTGGTAGCAGCACAAGTAGCCGCAGGTGGAACTTTCTGTTTGCAAGTGCTAACGTGAATCCGCACACAAGCGAGAGGCAGCCACGCTTCCTCTTGCAGCCTGTGCCGTGCGCATAGCAGCTCCGTGCCCTGCGCCTTCGTTGTGCCGGAGTCGAAGCGGTGTCTGGCTTCTCGCCCAGAGAGCACGGTGCCGGCAGAGAAATGCTCCAGGCTGCTGCCTCTGCCCAAACACGCCTGGGCTCTGCACTTTCTCTCTCGGCGCTAGGGAGCAGCACATTCGCTCTGCCTTGCAGCCTGAATCTGAACGGAAAGCTTCTCAGCTAAGTCTCGCCCAGAGAACAGTTGTAGCTCAACGAGCTTAGCCGGAGTTTACCGTCGACGCCTGGAAACCTGTATTTGCAGCACATCCTAGTGGTAGCCCTCTTTCCTTTACAGCATGCAACAGCGCCGGCACATCGCGGTGCTCTCTGCACCTGCCTTCTCACTTCCAAGTACCACCGCCAAGCTTACAGCCTTGCAGGGAGCCAAGAGGCGGATAGGCGTGTCGCCCAGAAGAACGTGCCAGGACGAAAAGACGCTCTTCCTTTCTCCTGCTCCTTGCCCGAATTGGGGTGCTGTGTTGAAAGTCTTGCCCAGCGAAAAGCTACTGCAGCAAGTGTTTCTCTCCAAACGCATTTCGCTGAGCGAGAGCTCCACGGACAGTTTGGACTCGGTGAAACAGCAAGAAAATGCTTGTCCGTGGAGCTGAAGGAAAATCCCTGCACAGCACACTGTGGCTGCGTGCAGTGTTCACGCTGAAGAGCGGCAAAGCTCCAAGCCACGGCTGGGCTTCACTTCTGTCCAGAGCACAGAAGGCGAAGAAGCAAGCAGCTGGGCACCGGGCTCATGTACTCAGGGGAGCCAATTTCAAATGTCCAGCCAAGAGCTACTTCACAAGCAGCTGCAGCTGAGAAGGCTCTGGCTGCTTCCCAAAGGAAGGCGCAGCCCTTGCACTCCTGGACACAAGCTGGCCAGAAGCAGGTTCCTAAACCTGCCGTGCTGCAGAGTGCATGCAGCTGGAGCACAGGCAGAAGGAGGCGTCCAGAAAGAAGGCGTTCTTCAAGTACCCCCCTCCTCCAGGCAGCCTTGAAACTGAGCACAGCACACTGCGCCTCGGCAGCTTCCTTCTCCCATAGACGGACCGTCCCCTTCTTCACTCTCGCAGCTCCCTTGCCCACTTGCAGCAGCTGCTGCCAAAGAAGAAGGCTCCAGAAGTCAAAGCCTCTGCTGGGCTGCACTTTCCCCTTGCCTCACGTCAAAGCAGCAGACACTCTCGGCTGCACTCTGTATTTCCAGTCTCCGCTGCATCTACCACTGTCATCTCTGCATCTCCGAGCATAAAGCTGGGCACAATGCTTTCCAGGGAAAGCTGGAAGAGAACTTGGTAGCAGCACAAGTAGCCGCAGGTGGAACTTTCTGTTTGCAAGTGCTAACGTGAATCCGCACACAAGCGAGAGGCAGCCACGCTTCCTCTTGCAGCCTGTGCCGTGCGCATAGCAGCTCCGTGCCCTGCGCCTTCGTTGTGCCGGAGTCGAAGCGGTGTCTGGCTTCTCGCCCAGAGAGCACGGTGCCGGCAGAGAAATGCTCCAGGCTGCTGCCTCTGCCCAAACACGCCTGGGCTCTGCACTTTCTCTCTCGGCGCTAGGGAGCAGCACATTCGCTCTGCCTTGCAGCCTGAATCTGAACGGAAAGCTTCTCAGCTAAGTCTCGCCCAGAGAACAGTTGTAGGTCAACGAGCTTAGCCGGAGCTTACCGTCGACGCCTGGAAACCTGTATTTGCAGCACATCCTAGTGGTAGCCCTCTTTCCTTTACAGCATGCAACAGCGCCGGCACATCGCGGTGCTCTCTGCACCTGCCTTCTCACTTCCAAGTACCACCGCCAAGCTTACAGCCTTGCAGGGAGCCAAGAGGCGGATAGGCGTGTCTCCCAGAAGAACGTGCCAGGACGAAAAGACGCTCTTCCTTTCTCCTGCTCCTTGCCCGAATTGGGGTGCTGTGTTGAAAGTCTTGCCCAGCGAAAAGCTACTGCAGCAAGTGTTTCTCTCCAAACGCATTTCGCTGAGCGAGAGCTCCACGGACAGTTTGGACTCGGTGAAACAGCAAGAAAATGCTTGTCCGTGGAGCTGAAGGAAAATCCCCGCACAGCACACTGTGGCTGCGTGCAGTGTTCACGCTGAAGAGCGGCAAAGCTCCAAGCCACGGCTGGGCTTCACTTCTGTCCAGAGCACAGAAGGCGAAGAAGCAAGCAGCTGGGCACCGGGCTCATGTACTCAGGGGAGCCAATTTCAAATGTCCAGCCAAGAGCTGCTTCACAAGCAGCTGCAGCTGAGAAGGCTCTGGCTGCTTCCCAAAGGAAGGCGCAGCCCTTGCACTCCTGGACACAAGCTGGCCAGAAGCAGGTTCCTAAACCTGCCGTGCTGCAGAGTGCATGCAGCTGGAGCACAGGCAGAAGGAGGCGTCCAGAAAGAAGGCGTTCTTCAAGTACCCCCCTCCTCCAGGCAGCCTTGAAACTGAGCACAGCACACTGCGCCTCGCCAGCTTCCTTCTCCCCATAGACGGACCGCCCCCTTCTTCACTCTCGCAGCTCCCTTGCCCACTTGCAGCAGCTGCTGCCAAAGAAGAAGGCTCCAGAAGTCAAAGCCTCTGCTGGGCTGCACTTTCCCCTTGCCTCACGTCAAAGCAGCAGACACTCTCGGCTGCACTCTGTATTTCCAGTCTCCGCTGCATCTACCACTGTCATCTCTGCATCTCCGAGCATAAAGCTGGGCACAATGCTTTCCAGGGAAAGCTGGAAGAGAACTAGGTAGCAGCACAAGTAGCCGCAGGTGGAACTTTCTGTTTGCAAGTGCTAACGTGAATCCGCACACAAGCGAGAGGCAGCCACGCTTCCTCTTGCAGCCTGTGCCGTGCGCATAGCAGCTCCGTGCCCTGCGCCTTCGTTGTGCCGGAGTCGAAGCGGTGTCTGGCTTCTCGCCCAGAGAGCACGGTGCCGGCAGAGAAATGCTCCAGGCTGCTGCCTCTGCCCAAACACGCCTGGGCTCTGCACTTTCTCTCTCGGCGCTAGGGAGCAGCACATTCGCTCTGCCTTGCAGCCTGAATCTGAACGGAAAGCTTCTCAGCTAAGTCTCGCCCAGAGAACAGTTGTAGGTCAACGAGCTTAGCCGGAGCTTACCGTCGACGCCTGGAAACCTGTATTTGCAGCACATCCTAGTGGTAGCCCTCTTTCCTTTACAGCATGCAACAGCGCCGGCACATCGCGGTGCTCTCTGCACCTGCCTTCTCACTTCCAAGTACCACCGCCAAGCTTACAGCCTTGCAGGGAGCCAAGAGGCGGATAGGCGTGTCGCCCAGAAGAACGTGCCAGGACGAAAAGACGCTCTTCCTTTCTCCTGCTCCTTGCCCGAATTGGGGTGCTGTGTTGAAAGTCTTGCCCAGCGAAAAGCTACTGCAGCAAGTGTTTCTCTCCAAACGCATTTCGCTGAGCGAGAGCTCCACGGACAGTTTGGACTCGGTGAAACAGCAAGAAAATGCTTGTCCGTGGAGCTGAAGGAAAATCCCTGCACAGCACACTGTGGCTGCGTGCAGTGTTCACGCTGAAGAGCGGCAAAGCTCCAAGCCACGGCTGGGCTTCACTTCTGTCCAGAGCACAGAAGGCGAAGAAGCAAGCAGCTGGGCACCGGGCTCATGTACTCAGGGGAGCCAATTTCAAATGTCCAGCCAAGAGCTGCTTCACAAGCAGCTGCAGCTGAGAAGGCTCTGGCTGCTTCCCAAAGGAAGGCGCAGCCCTTGCACTCCTGGACACAAGCTGGCCAGAAGCAGGTTCCTAAACCTGCCGTGCTGCAGAGTGCATGCAGCTGGAGCACAGGCAGAAGGAGGCGTCCAGAAAGAAGGCGTTCTTCAAGTACCCCCCTCCTCCAGGCAGCCTTGAAACTGAGCACAACACACTGCGCCTCGCCAGCTTCCTTCTCCCCATAGACGGACCGCCCCCTTCTTCACTCTCGCAGCTCCCTTGCCCACTTGCAGCAGCTGCTGCCAAAGAAGAAGGCTCCAGAAGTCAAAGCCTCTGCTGGGCTGCACTCTCCCCTTGCCTCACGTCAAAGCAGCAGACACTCTCGGCTGCACTCTGTATTTCCAGTCTCCGCTGCATCTACCACTGTCATCTCTGCATCTCCGAGCATAAAGCTGGGCACAATGCTTTCCAGGGAAAGCTGGAAGAGAACTAGGTAGCAGCACAAGTAGCCGCAGGTGGAACTTTCTGTTTGCAAGTGCTAACGTGAATCCGCACACAAGCGAGAGGCAGCCACGCTTCCTCTTGCAGCCTGTGCCATGCGCATAGCAGCTCCGTGCCCTGCGCCTTCGTTGTGCCGGAGTCGAAGCGGTGTCTGCTTCTCGCCCAGAGAGCACGGTGCCGGCAGAGAAATGCTCCAGGCTGCTGCCTCTGCCCAAACACGCCTGGGCTCTGCACTTTCTCTCTCAGCGCTAGGGAGCAGCACATTCGCTCTGCCTTGCAGCCTGAATCTGAACGGAAAGCTTCTCAGCTAAGTCTCGCCCAGAGAACAGTTGTAGCTCAACGAGCTTAGCCGGAGCTTACCGTCGACGCCTGGAAACCTGTATTTGCAGCACATCCTAGTGGTAGCCCTCTTTCCTTTACAGCATGCAACAGCGCCGGCACATCGCGGTGCTCTCTGCACCTGCCTTCTCACTTCCAAGTACCACCGCCAAGCTTACAGCCTTGCAGGGAGCCAAGAGGCGGATAGGCGTGTCGCCCAGAAGAACGTGCCAGGACGAAAAGATGCTCTTCCTTTCTCCTGCTCCTTGCCCGAATTGGGGTGCTGTGTTGAAAGTCTTGCCCAGCGAAAAGCTACTGCAGCAAGTGTTTCTCTCCAAACGCATTTCGCTGAGCGAGAGCTCCACGGACAGTTTGGACTCGGTGAAACAGCAAGAAAATGCTTGTCCGTGGAGCTGAAGGAAAATCCCCGCACAGCACACTGTGGCTGCGTGCAGTGTTCACGCTGAAGAGCGGCAAAGCTCCAAGCCACGGCTGGGCTTCACTTCTGTCCAGAGCACAGAAGGCGAAGAAGCAAGCAGCTGGGCACCGGGCTCATGTACTCAGGGGAGCCAATTTCAAATGTCCAGCCAAGAGCTGCTTCACAAGCAGCTGCAGCTGAGAATGCTCTGGCTGCTTCCCAAAGGAAGGCGCAGCCCTTGCACTCCTGGACACAAGCTGGCCAGAAGCAGGTTCCTAAACCTGCCGTGCTGCAGAGTGCATGCAGCTGGAGCACAGGCAGAAGGAGGCGTCCAGAAAGAAGGCGTTCTTCAAGTACCCCCCTCCTCCAGGCAGCCTTGAAACTGAGCACAACACACTGCGCCTCGCCAGCTTCCTTCTCCCCATAGACCGACCGTCCCCTTCTTCACTCTCGCAGCTCCCTTGCCCACTTGCAGCAGCTGCTGCCAAAGAAGAAGGCTCCAGAAGTCAAAGCCTCTGCTGGGCTGCACTATCCCCTTGCCTCACGTCAAAGCAGCAGACACTCTCGGCTGCACTCTGTACTTCCAGTCTCCGCTGCATCTACCACTGTCATCTCTGCATCTCCGAGCATAAAGCTGGGCACAATGCTTTCCAGGGAAAGCTGGAAGAGAACTAGGTAGCAGCACAAGTAGCCGCAGGTGGAACTTTCTGTTTGCAAGTGCTAACGTGAATCCGCACACAAGCGAGAGGCAGCCACGCTTCCTCTTGCAGCCTGTGCCATGCGCATAGCAGCTCCGTGCCCTGCGCCTTCGTTGTGCCGGAGTCGAAGCGGTGTCTGCTTCTCGCCCAGAGAGCACGGTGCCGGCAGAGAAATGCTCCAGGCTGCTGCCTCTGCCCAAACACGCCTGGGCTCTGCACTTTCTCTCTCAGCGCTAGGGAGCAGCACATTCGCTCTGCCTTGCAGCCTGAATCTGAACGGAAAGCTTCTCAGCTAAGTCTCGCCCAGAGAACAGTTGTAGCTCAACGAGCTTAGCCGGAGCTTACCGTCGACGCCTGGAAACCTGTATTTGCAGCACATCCTAGTGGTAGCCCTCTTTCCTTTACAGCATGCAACAGCGCCGGCACATCGCGGTGCTCTCTGCACCTGCCTTCTCACTTCCAAGTACCACCGCCAAGCTTACAGCCTTGCAGGGAGCCAAGAGGCGGATAGGCGTGTCGCCCAGAAGAACGTGCCAGGACGAAAAGACGCTCTTCCTTTCTCCTGCTCCTTGCCCGAATTGGGGTGCTGTGTTGAAAGTCTTGCCCAGCGAAAAGCTACTGCAGCAAGTGTTTCTCTCCAAACGCATTTCGCTGAGCGAGAGCTCCACGGACAGTTTGGACTCGGTGAAACAGCAAGAAAATGCTTGTCCGTGGAGCTGAAGGAAAATCCCCGCACAGCACACTGTGGCTGCGTGCAGTGTTCACGCTGAAGAGCGGCAAAGCTCCAAGCCACGGCTGGGCTTCACTTCTGTCCAGAGCACAGAAGGCGAAGAAGCAAGCAGCTGGGCACCGGGCTCATGTACTCAGGGGAGCCAATTTCAAATGTCCAGCCAAGAGCTGCTTCACAAGCAGCTGCAGCTGAGAAGGCTCTGGCTGCTTCCCAAAGGAAGGCGCAGCCCTTGCACTCCTGGACACAAGCTGGCCAGAAGCAGGTTCCTAAACCTGCCGTGCTGCAGAGTGCATGCAGCTGGAGCACAGGCAGAAGGAGGCGTCCAGAAAGAAGGCGTTCTTCAAGTACCCCCCTCCTCCAGGCAGCCTTGAAACTGAGCACAGCACACTGCGCCTCGGCAGCTTCCTTCTCCCATAGACGGACCGTCCCCTTCTTCACTCTCGCAGCTCCCTTGCCCACTTGCAGCAGCTGCTGCCAAAGAAGAAGGCTCCAGAAGTCAAAGCCTCTGCTGGGCTGCACTTTCCCCTTGCCTCACGTCAAAGCAGCAGACACTCTCGGCTGCACTCTGTATTTCCAGTCTCCGCTGCATCTACCACTGTCATCTCTGCATCTCCGAGCATAAAGCTGGGCACAATGCTTTCCAGGGAAAGCTGGAAGAGAACTTGGTAGCAGCACAAGTAGCCGCAGGTGGAACTTTCTGTTTGCAAGTGCTAACGTGAATCCGCACACAAGCGAGAGGCAGCCACGCTTCCTCTTGCAGCCTGTGCCGTGCGCATAGCAGCTCCGTGCCCTGCGCCTTCGTTGTGCCGGAGTCGAAGCGGTGTCTGGCTTCTCGCCCAGAGAGCACGGTGCCGGCAGAGAAATGCTCCAGGCTGCTGCCTCTGCCCAAACACGCCTGGGCTCTGCACTTTCTCTCTCGGCGCTAGGGAGCAGCACATTCGCTCTGCCTTGCAGCCTGAATCTGAACGGAAAGCTTCTCAGCTAAGTCTCGCCCAGAGAACAGTTGTAGGTCAACGAGCTTAGCCGGAGCTTACCGTCGACGCCTGGAAACCTGTATTTGCAGCACATCCTAGTGGTAGCCCTCTTTCCTTTACAGCATGCAACAGCGCCGGCACATCGCGGTGCTCTCTGCACCTGCCTTCTCACTTCCAAGTACCACCGCCAAGCTTACAGCCTTGCAGGGAGCCAAGAGGCGGATAGGCGTGTCTCCCAGAAGAACGTGCCAGGACGAAAAGACGCTCTTCCTTTCTCCTGCTCCTTGCCCGAATTGGGGTGCTGTGTTGAAAGTCTTGCCCAGCGAAAAGCTACTGCAGCAAGTGTTTCTCTCCAAACGCATTTCGCTGAGCGAGAGCTCCACGGACAGTTTGGACTCGGTGAAACAGCAAGAAAATGCTTGTCCGTGGAGCTGAAGGAAAATCCCTGCACAGCACACTGTGGCTGCGTGCAGTGTTCACGCTGAAGAGCGGCAAAGCTCCAAGCCACGGCTGGGCTTCACTTCTGTCCAGAGCACAGAAGGCGAAGAAGCAAGCAGCTGGGCACCGGGCTCATGTACTCAGGGGAGCCAATTTCAAATGTCCAGCCAAGAGCTGCTTCACAAGCAGCTGCAGCTGAGAAGGCTCTGGCTGCTTCCCAAAGGAAGGCGCAGCCCTTGCACTCCTGGACACAAGCTGGCCAGAAGCAGGTTCCTAAACCTGCCGTGCTGCAGAGTGCATGCAGCTGGAGCACAGGCAGAAGGAGGCGTCCAGAAAGAAGGCGTTCTTCAAGTACCCCCCTCCTCCAGGCAGCCTTGAAACTGAGCACAGCACACTGCGCCTCGGCAGCTTCCTTCTCCCATAGACGGACCGTCCCCTTCTTCACTCTCGCAGCTCCCTTGCCCACTTGCAGCAGCTGCTGCCAAAGAAGAAGGCTCCAGAAGTCAAAGCCTCTGCTGGGCTGCACTTTCCCCTTGCCTCACGTCAAAGCAGCAGACACTCTCGGCTGCACTCTGTATTTCCAGTCTCCGCTGCATCTACCACTGTCATCTCTGCATCTCCGAGCATAAAGCTGGGCACAATGCTTTCCAGGGAAAGCTGGAAGAGAACTTGGTAGCAGCACAAGTAGCCGCAGGTGGAACTTTCTGTTTGCAAGTGCTAACGTGAATCCGCACACAAGCGAGAGGCAGCCACGCTTCCTCTTGCAGCCTGTGCCGTGCGCATAGCAGCTCCGTGCCCTGCGCCTTCGTTGTGCCGGAGTCGAAGCGGTGTCTGGCTTCTCGCCCAGAGAGCACGGTGCCGGCAGAGAAATGCTCCAGGCTGCTGCCTCTGCCCAAACACGCCTGGGCTCTGCACTTTCTCTCTCAGCGCTAGGGAGCAGCACATTCGCTCTGCCTTGCAGCCTGAATCTGAACGGAAAGCTTCTCAGCTAAGTCTCGCCCAGAGAACAGTTGTAGGTCAACGAGCTTAGCCGGAGCTTACCGTCGACGCCTGGAAACCTGTATTTGCAGCACATCCTAGTGGTAGCCCTCTTTCCTTTACAGCATGCAACAGCGCCGGCACATCGCGGTGCTCTCTGCACCTGCCTTCTCACTTCCAAGTACCACCGCCAAGCTTACAGCCTTGCAGGGAGCCAAGAGGCGGATAGGCGTGTCTCCCAGAAGAACGTGCCAGGACGAAAAGACGCTCTTCCTTTCTCCTGCTCCTTGCCCGAATTGGGGTGCTGTGTTGAAAGTCTTGCCCAGCGAAAAGCTACTGCAGCAAGTGTTTCTCTCCAAACGCATTTCGCTGAGCGAGAGCTCCACGGACAGTTTGGACTCGGTGAAACAGCAAGAAAATGCTTGTCCGTGGAGCTGAAGGAAAATCCCTGCACAGCACACTGTGGCTGCGTGCAGTGTTCACGCTGAAGAGCGGCAAAGCTCCAAGCCACGGCTGGGCTTCACTTCTGTCCAGAGCACAGAAGGCGAAGAAGCAAGCAGCTGGGCACCGGGCTCATGTACTCAGGGGAGCCAATTTCAAATGTCCAGCCAAGAGCTGCTTCACAAGCAGCTGCAGCTGAGAAGGCTCTGGCTGCTTCCCAAAGGAAGGCGCAGCCCTTGCACTCCTGGACACAAGCTGGCCAGAAGCAGGTTCCTAAACCTGCCGTGCTGCAGAGTGCATGCAGCTGGAGCACAGGCAGAAGGAGGCGTCCAGAAAGAAGGCGTTCTTCAAGTACCCCCCTCCTCCAGGCAGCCTTGAAACTGAGCACAACACACTGCGCCTCGCCAGCTTCCTTCTCCCCATAGACGGACCGCCCCCTTCTTCACTCTCGCAGCTCCCTTGCCCACTTGCAGCAGCTGCTGCCAAAGAAGAAGGCTCCAGAAGTCAAAGCCTCTGCTGGGCTGCACTCTCCCCTTGCCTCACGTCAAAGCAGCAGACACTCTCGGCTGCACTCTGTATTTCCAGTCTCCGCTGCATCTACCACTGTCATCTCTGCATCTCCGAGCATAAAGCTGGGCACAATGCTTTCCAGGGAAAGCTGGAAGAGAACTAGGTAGCAGCACAAGTAGCCGCAGGTGGAACTTTCTGTTTGCAAGTGCTAACGTGAATCCGCACACAAGCGAGAGGCAGCCACGCTTCCTCTTGCAGCCTGTGCCATGCGCATAGCAGCTCCGTGCCCTGCGCCTTCGTTGTGCCGGAGTCGAAGCGGTGTCTGCTTCTCGCCCAGAGAGCACGGTGCCGGCAGAGAAATGCTCCAGGCTGCTGCCTCTGCCCAAACACGCCTGGGCTCTGCACTTTCTCTCTCGGCGCTAGGGAGCAGCACATTCGCTCTGCCTTGCAGCCTGAATCTGAACGGAAAGCTTCTCAGCTAAGTCTCGCCCAGAGAACAGTTGTAGCTCAACGAGCTTAGCCGGAGCTTACCGTCGACGCCTGGAAACCTGTATTTGCAGCACATCCTAGTGGTAGCCCTCTTTCCTTTACAGCATGCAACAGCGCCGGCACATCGCGGTGCTCTCTGCACCTGCCTTCTCACTTCCAAGTACCACCGCCAAGCTTACAGCCTTGCAGGGAGCCAAGAGGCGGATAGGCGTGTCGCCCAGAAGAACGTGCCAGGACGAAAAGATGCTCTTCCTTTCTCCTGCTCCTTGCCCGAATTGGGTTGCTGTGTTGAAAGTCTTGCCCAGCGAAAAGCTACTGCAGCAAGTGTTTCTCTCCAAACGCATTTCGCTGAGCGAGAGCTCCACGGACAGTTTGGACTCGGTGAAACAGCAAGAAAATGCTTGTCCGTGGAGCTGAAGGAAAATCCCTGCACAGCACACTGTGGCTGCGTGCAGTGTTCACGCTGAAGAGCGGCAAAGCTCCAAGCCACGGCTGGGCTTCACTTCTGTCCAGAGCACAGAAGGCGAAGAAGCAAGCAGCTGGGCACCGGGCTCATGTACTCAGGGGAGCCAATTTCAAATGTCCAGGCAAGAGCTGCTTCACAAGCAGCTGCAGCTGAGAATGCTCTGGCTGCTTCCCAAAGGAAGGCGCAGCCCTTGCACTCCTGGACACAAGCTGGCCAGAAGCAGGTTCCTAAACCTGCCGTGCTGCAGAGTGCATGCAGCTGGAGCACAGGCAGAAGGAGGCGTCCAGAAAGAAGGCGTTCTTCAAGTACCCCCCTCCTCCAGGCAGCCTTGAAACTGAGCACAACACACTGCGCCTCGCCAGCTTCCTTCTCCCCATAGACCGACCGTCCCCTTCTTCACTCTCGCAGCTCCCTTGCCCACTTGCAGCAGCTGCTGCCAAAGAAGAAGGCTCCAGAAGTCAAAGCCTCTGCTGGGCTGCACTATCCCCTTGCCTCACGTCAAAGCAGCAGACACTCTCGGCTGCACTCTGTACTTCCAGTCTCCGCTGCATCTACCACTGTCATCTCTGCATCTCCGAGCATAAAGCTGGGCACAATGCTTTCCAGGGAAAGCTGGAAGAGAACTTGGTAGCAGCACAAGTAGCCGCAGGTGGAACTTTCTGTTTGCAAGTGCTAACGTGAATCCGCACACAAGCGAGAGGCAGCCACGCTTCCTCTTGCAGCCTGTGCCGTGCGCATAGCAGCTCCGTGCCCTGCGCCTTCGTTGTGCCGGAGTCGAAGCGGTGTCTGGCTTCTCGCCCAGAGAGCACGGTGCCGGCAGAGAAATGCTCCAGGCTGCTGCCTCTGCCCAAACACGCCTGGGCTCTGCACTTTCTCTCTCGGCGCTAGGGAGCAGCACATTCGCTCTGCCTTGCAGCCTGAATCTGAACGGAAAGCTTCTCAGCTAAGTCTCGCCCAGAGAACAGTTGTAGGTCAACGAGCTTAGCCGGAGTTTACCGTCGACGCCTGGAAACCTGTATTTGCAGCACATCCTAGTGGTAGCCCTCTTTCCTTTACAGCATGCAACAGCGCCGGCACATCGCGGTGCTCTCTGCACCTGCCTTCTCACTTCCAAGTACCACCGCCAAGCTTACAGCCTTGCAGGGAGCCAAGAGGCGGATAGGCGTGTCGCCCAGAAGAACGTGCCAGGACGAAAAGACGCTCTTCCTTTCTCCTGCTCCTTGCCCGAATTGGGGTGCTGTGTTGAAAGTCTTGCCCAGCGAAAAGCTACTGCAGCAAGTGTTTCTCTCCAAACGCATTTCGCTGAGCGAGAGCTCCACGGACAGTTTGGACTCGGTGAAACAGCAAGAAAATGCTTGTCCGTGGAGCTGAAGGAAAATCCCCGCACAGCACACTGTGGCTGCGTG
>NW_028120270.1:0-28640 GCF_965178545.1 Coloeus monedula
ACTCCTTCTCCTGTAGAATCCCACCTGCTGCTCTCACGTCCATCCTTTCACCATTCTGGTCTCCAGCCCTGCTCCTCCAGCCTTTCTCCTCCTCCCCCCAGGCCCAGCACCCACCCCTGGCTCGCTCTGCCCCCCAGAGCTCTCGGATCCCACAGCACCCGCAGGGATGCAGCTGCGGCAGCTCGGGCTGGGGCAGCGCTGGGCTCTCGGCCGCTCCTGGCCGCACTCGGCCCCCGCCGCAGCCACTTCTGCCAGCACAGCACGGGCCGGCCCGGCCTTGGCGCTCCCCCCTCCCACCTCCCCAAATTCCCCTCGCGGGGGGCGCCAAGGCCGGGCCACACGGGGGCTCCAGCTGGGAGCGCCGGGCGCTGCGGCTCTGCCTGGCAACTGCTGAGTCACCAGCGCCGCGCCTGCTGATTGGCTGAGCGCTGCCTGAGGGCCGCGCCTGCACCAAGGGGGGACACCCTGCTCCAGGGGGGATGGCCCGAAAACCGGGCACCCCCAGCGAAGGAACAACACCAACGCCTCCCTACAAACACATGCTCTCAATCTGCTCGGACACAGCCACACGGACTTGGACACAAGCAAGTGACACAAGCAGAAACCAGCAGCTCCACAAAATGCTACTGATTGACACACACTGCTGCTCAGCCAAGCTCCTGCTCAATTCCTCAACTTCCAGAACAACAACAAAGCCTGAACACAACCATGGACATCGTGTCCTATACAAAAGGGGACAATGTTGAGGCAGTCTGCACATTCTCCCAGAGCTAATTAAGGACATGGACACCCAGCAGGGGTAAAAAGGAAAGTCGAGAAGGGGTCTCAGCAACAGGGGATGGATGGTGTTGGTGTGCTGGGCCAGGATTGGTTGAAGGGAGGATGCAGGAATATGGTTAAGGCAAACAGCAGCAGGAGGAATCTATGTGGTAAGAAAGGAAAAGGAAGATGGAAAAGAGGACGAAGAGAAAATAGTGAGAATTGCTGTTTCCCAGCACCTTCCACAATCTTATCCTCCAAAAGGGCCAAAACCCTCTTATCCTCAGGGCCAGCTCCACCTCCTTTGTATCCCTGCTTTCCAGGACAGGAAAACAAGGAGGTCAGGATTTCAGGATGTTTCTCTGTGGGGGGGGAGCAGCAGGACAGGGCAGCACGGGCTGGGGGCCTGTGGGGAGCTGCGGGGCCGGGCCGGGGCTGTGGGGCAGCCGGGGCTCAGCGCCGGGCACTGCCTGACCCCAACACCCCCCGGGCAGGGCCGGCAGTGGCCCCCGGCCCCCAGGAGGCTGCGGGATGTGGAAGGATCAGGATTTTCTTTCATCGATCTTCTCTGGGTCACTGGAGAAACGAATGATTGTGCAGAAAGCTCAGCAGCTGTCAGAGGATGAGCACCCACAGGCACTGAGGGGGCTGCAGGAGAGGCACAAGAAGCCCCGGCAGCACTTGGCCAGAAAGGCTCAGCAGGGGAATGCAAGAAGGGATGAGCAAAAGGCCAAGGTGAAGGCAAAGGCCATGGCAGAGTTTCTACAGCCCCCCAGGGATGAACCGCAGGGCCCAAGGGGGCCCCAGCACCCAGGGGACGGCGGCGGCCACAAGCACCTGGCACAGGCATTGCCCTCCTCGGCACGGCAGAGCCGACCCAAACAGCCCCTGGCAAGGAATCAGGGCTCCAGCTGCAGGCCACAAGGACACTGCAAGCACAGACAGCAGCACCCTCAGCACGAGCAAGTCCAGCCCTGATGGACATGGATTGGCAGGGCTCTCAGAGCTCCCAGCACACCAGGGACCCACCGCACCAGAGCCCTTGAGAACATTCAGGGCGCGTCTGGATCGAGACGAGGCCGCTCCTGATGGACACAGGGGCCTCTCGATCCACTCCGAACCTGAGACCTAAGGGGGGAAATTGTCAAGAAGTTCTTTCATTATTCAGGTAATAAGTGGGAAAGATGAGCAGGGGTATTTCATTCAACCACTATCAGCAGATGTGGGAGATGGGTTTGAAACACATCCATTTCTGTTTGTTCCTATTTGTGATTGTAATTTACTGGGAAGGGATTTGGTGGCTGAAGTGGGAATGCAAATTCGTATTGTAAAAGGAGATACAGAGGCTAATGCTGCTGTACCTTGGTGTCAAATGTCTGCAAAGGCCTCTGCTGAAGGGAACCCAGAAGTGTGGGCAGCCCCAGGGAAATAGGGAAAATTAGATATGGAGCCTCTCCAAATTCCTCTGAAGCATCCAGGACAAGTGGTGTCTAAAAGCAATACCCTGTTCCAAGGGAGGCAAGGAAGGGGTTACAGCCTCTTACTGAGGCCCTGCTAAAGGCAGCGCTTCTGGAGCCAGGCATCTCTCCCTACAACACTCCTCTCCTGCCAGCCAAGAAACCCCATCATGGACACCAGAAGGAAAGCAGAAAAATTTTCAAGGTTTCAAAAGCAGATTAACTGAGCCTCCTGCCCTGGCCCTCCCAGAAAATAGACAGGGGAACTCATTTTACAGGAAAGATCCTTCAGGCCGTTCTGGCTGCTTTAGGAACACAGTGGCACCTTCAAACGCCCTGGCACCCCCAGAGTTTGGGTCGGGTGGAAAGAATGAATGGGGAAATAAAGAAACACCTTCTGAAGCTGCTGAGAGAAACCAAGATGCCACGGGTACGGCTGCTGCCATTGGCTTTGGCAAGAAGAAGAGCCAGACCCAGGCCAGATATTCAATTATCTCCCCTGGAATTGATGTTTCCATTCCTCACCCTGCTAATTCCCGACCTACTGTGGGTGGAGATCAGGGATGTCTGTTTCAAGCAGTCTGTGGCCAGAATCCTGTCTCTTGTGAAATCTCTTCCACAGGAAGCTCGGCTGGCACAGACCCTGCCTTGGCACTTTGCTACCCACAACATCCAACCAGGACATCGGGTCCTGCCTGAGGAGTGCAAAGAAGCACCACTGGTGGCCAAGGGCGTGGCCCATTCCAAGTGTCCCCGAGCACAGAAACAGCCGCCAGCACAGCTGAACACGGGGGGACCCCTCAGCCTCGCCTCAGGCTCTCTGAAGCCCCGCGGATTTGCACTCCCCGGCTGCAGGAGGACCATGCGAGGCCGCCACTGACCCTGCACAGAAGGGGCCGCAGCAGCAGCCAGGGCTCCACAGCGGGGGAAGCCCCGGAGGCTGCCCACAGATCCTCTGCTGAAATAGTCTGGCTGGGCACCTCCTCTGGCATCTCCAGGCACTGGGGGCCAATCCTCGCTGGCACCGGGCGAGCTTCAGAGCTTTCTGTGCCTGCACTCGCCACAGCTGCTGCGCGAGACAGCGGGAGAATTCCACTCTGGCTCTCAGTTACACTCACACTCTGGGCTGGGCGGGATTCGATTGCTGGAAAATATACCAAGTTCAGAATTGCTTTACAATTTTATTTCTCTACTCAGGCTTCCTTTGCCTCTGCCTTGGCGAAAGGAATTTGAAAGCTTTTGTTAAGGGATGTTACACCACTCAACAGAGATGAGCTTAACATCTCAACAGACTGGGAAGAGCCCAAAAGATACCCAAAAGATAACGCCCATCAACAAAACATCAACGCCCATCAGCAAACATCAAGGAACAGCTACCCCAGACACTGCCCCCGGCACAGCTGGAGACCCCTGCTCTGGAAAAGGCTGAGAAGGAAATCAAGGAGTGTGCACCTAATCAACATCAGAGGCCAAGCAATCCGGGAAATAGGAAAACAAATACTAAGAACTACCCAACTTGGAACCAATGAACATTGAACCTATGGATTTCTATGGGTTTAGACTGTATAAAGTTGAGGAAAAATCGAGTAAAACTCGTGTGCCATGGAATGATTTTCTCTGCACACCCGGGCTCTGTGTGGATGAAATGATTTCTGTTGCACATCCTGGCCAGAATAAAGTAATGCCTTGATCCTCTAACACTAAAAAGGTTGTTGGAGCGTTTTTGTTCTTCCCACAGTTTCGGTGACAAAGTTACAGCATTAGAATGTTTTTTCTTAATAATCCTACCTTGATATTGTCCGTTTGGTCTGGGCCAGGGGTGTGAGAGTCAATTTTTAGTCTTAGGGGAAGAAGTAGAAAAAATCTTTATTGCTTTAGGGGTTTTTTTGTGTATGTGTGTGCGTGGCTGTTAGTGATGGCAGAATTTTGGAATGAGTTTTTCGATGTCCACCTTTAGGTTGCATTTTGCAAAACTGGAAGAGCTTTAAAACTGACCCTTTAACTCCTGAAAAGTCCATAGAATATTGGTTGAAAAAAATAAGGAAAGAAACAAAAAAGCCGCTTTTTGGGGAGGGGGGAGAGACACTTGTCAGTCACCTGATGGCTGCCCTGGGGGAGAAGCTTCCTTCCAGGCAGCCAGCAGAGGAGCTTTAGAAATGCAAATTAACTCTGCTGCGGGAAGTGTGCACAATGTCCCAGGCTCTCCTTGCCTGCCACAGGAATTGGGCTGATTCCCTCTGCCCCTCACCCCAAGCTCTGCCTCCCTGCACTGACGGAATTTGCATCGCTAAAGGCAGAGCCCACACTGAGCATCTCTGACTCTGCAACAGAAATCCCTGAAGCTGCAAAGGAAAACAGCAAACGGAGAATGTTGGGAGAACTTCACTCACAAAAGCGGGGGGGAATCATCCCTCTCCCCACTCCAACATCTGCTGGCACTGTCTGTGTTATACAGGGTGGGTTTGACCACTGGGCTGCTTTTGCTGACACAAGGTCAGCGAAATCACTTGGGAATGCAAGGATGTGATGATTTAATCAGAGAAAAGCGGTCAATTGATGCATCCCTGGCCTTTTTGGGAGCACCCAAAAATGGGGAAAAGATGAACGGCCACCAGAACAAATCCTACAAACACCATGGAGCAGCCCCTGGGAACCCAAACAAATTCATACCAGGTGCCAGAGAACCCACTGATCATTTCAATGCATCATTAGATTACAAGCTGTCCTCCAAATCATAACCAAGCACACAGCTCCAGCTCCTGACCTTCTCACCCACCAATCCACTGCCATGAGCAATGCCACATTTCACCCTGGGATGGCATCAGATTCTCTTCCAGCAGAAGGACCAGGAGGTTGTGGAAAATTAAATGACTCAAAGTGCTCTTGGCAAAGAGATGGCCAAGGAAAAGTGGTGAAACAGAGAACAAAGGAAATAAAACTTCACAGAGCCATGAATATCGGATGTTATACAAAGTGGGGGTGCACATTAAGGGCCACATGCAGCAGGCGGATCGGGAAGTCTGTACCTTCCAAGGACCTCAGCCACTGCGGAAAGGGACACGGAGATGCGGCCGGGCAAATCGGCATAAAAAGGAGGCTGCGGCCTCCAACACTTGGACAGACCCCACGGGAAATGCCCCGTGGCCTCTCCCTTTGCCCACGAATAAAGTTACTTTCACAGGACTCCTCCGGCTCCTCTGCGGACACAAACCTCTGGCCACGGGAACTTTCCCGCACACTCCCGGCCACGGGGCAGCCACCTCTGTCCTACCCACAGCAGCCGGGACGAGCCAGCGCTGCTCCAGCACCGGCTCCTGCCGAGGCAGCAGCGGGAAGGAGACCGCGGGCAGCCGCTCCCGCAGCGCCCTCACGCCAGGGCCAACACGGCGCCCACACGGCACAACGAAGCCGCCACAGCCCCCTGCCGCCCCCTCCGCCCGCAGCCAGCCCCGAGCCCCGCCAGAACCGAGCGCGGCTCCCACCTGCGCTGGGGCCGCCTCCGAGCTCCGCCGCCGCCTCAGCGGGCTCCGGCCGCCGCCGCCGCTCCCGGGCCCGCACAGACGCTCCGCCAATGGCGCCTCTGCTGCGCCACGGCCGCCCTGCCGGCGGCTCCGGGCCCGGGCTGCTCCCCGCTCCGACCAATCAGCGCGCCAGAACCACGACTGACGGCAGCACCGCCCAATCGGAGCGAGGGGCGGGCTCTGCACACGGCCCAGCCCCGCCCCGCGCTCCCAGCGCCCCCCGGGCTGCGTGAGGGGAAAGCCGCAGCTGAGGAACAGCCCTGGAACGGGCCTGGCCCGAGCCGCCATTCAGCTGAGAAGAGAAACAAAGCTCTCCGCTGCTCCCGGCCCGACCTGCCCAGCCCTGCGTGTCGGGTGCCTCCGGCTCCTTGGGAAGCCCTGCAGCCTCGCTACTCCCGCCCCTAATTCGGAGCATCAGTGCATGGCTTTGATTTCCCCGAGAAAGGGGAAACCGCCCCAAACCCCTTTGGCTGCGTGCACGAGGGCAGAGATTTGTGGCAGAAAACTCCCAAAGTCGTTTATGCCCATCTTGGGAAGAGCAACCCAAACCAAGCGGATGTCCCGAAAACGGGGGACCCCCACAAGCCCCTCACAAGCCCCGGGGCTGGGCTGGCCCTGCCTGGATGCCGGGAGACACCAAAACCGCTCTGTCCCTGCCCTCTGCTACTGCACAGGGACAGGAAATACAAGGAAAAGCCCAGGAGCTGACGGAAGTACCGGGAGAGATCCCGCCCCGAGCACCGGCACAACAGACCCAACCTGGGCACAGGGAGGGAATTTATTACCAACCAAATCCCAGCAGCACAAGGAGAAGGCAAAGAAATCTCTCCAACACCTTCCCCCCACCCAGCGGGGATCACCCGGAACGGGGGTCACCAGGGCTCTTCCCAACGGGCGTCACTGGGGATCATCCAACGCCGATCCTGCTCTTTTGGAGGATGCATATTCCTGAGTACAGCCGGATTGTGAGTCCTCTTTACCTAGTTACTCACAAGAAGAACGATTTTCTTTGGGGCCCTGAACAGCAACAAGCTTTTGCCCAAGTCAAGCAGGAAATCGCTCACGCTGTAGCCCTTTGCCCAGTCAGGACAGGAGCAGAGGTGAAGAACGTGCTCTGCTCTGCTGCCGGGAGCAATGGTCTGTCCTGGCGCCTCTGGCAGAAGGTGCCTGGTGAGACTCGAGGTCGACCACTGGGATTCTGGAGTTGAAGCTACAGAGGGTCTGAAGCCAACTACACCCCAACAGAGAAGGAAATCTTGGCCGCCTATGAAGGAATCCAAGCTGCCTCTGAGGTAATCGGCACTGAAGCACAACTCCTCCTGGCACCCCGACTACCGGTGCTGGGGTGGATGTTCAAGGCAAAGGTTCCCTCTACCCACCATGCCACCAATGCCACATGGAGCAAATGGATTGCTCTCAACACACAGCGCGCCTGTATCGGAAAACTGAATCGCCCTGGGATTTTGGAAATAATCACAAATTGGCCTGAAAGAGAAAACTTTGGTCTCGCTGATGAAGAAGAACAAGTGACACGTGCTGAAAAAGCTCCACCGTACAGCCAGCTGCCATCAGAAGACACACGCTGCGCTCTTTTCACTGACGGTTCTTGTTGAATTGTAGGGATGAAACGAAAGTGGACAACAGCTGTGTGGAGTCCCACACGACGGGTTGCAGAAGCTACTGAAGGAGAAGGTGGATCAAGCCAACTCGCTGAACTCAAAGCTGTTCAACTAGCCCTGGACATTGCTGAAAGAGAGAAGTGGCCAAAGCTCTACCTCTGCACTGATTCATGGATGCTCTGTGGGGATGGCTGGAAAAGTGGGAAAAAGCTAATTGACAGCGTAGGGGAAAACCAATCTGGGCTGCTGAAGAGTGGAAAGACATCGCTGCCCGAGTAAGAAGCTGGTTGTGAAAGTCCCCCATGTAGATGCTCATGTCCCCAAGAGTAGGGCTAATGAGGAACACCAAAACAACAAACAGGTAGATCAGGCTGCAAAGATAGAAGTGTTACAGATAGACTTAGATTGGAACCATATTTTTTCCCAGAGCTGGTGGGAGAGGGCTGGTTGTAACCAAAGGAGAAATGCAGGAAATGACTTGGTCAGCCTTGCCTGGAAGAAGGGTAATTTTCTCTAAGAATTACTAATCCTTTCCCTTGGCTTTTGACTTTCTTCACAAGGCCATTTGCATCCCAGCTTCAGCACGATGTGAGAAGCCCGGGCTCACAGAACTGCGTGAACGATTCCTCTGCAGCAACACTCGGGTGGAAAGGGGAGCGGGGCACCCGAGCACCCTCTGGGGAAGCCTCCCGCCAGGTGGAATTTGTGCCGTGCCGGAAGAGGAGGAGGGGGGAAGGATGGGCGCTGTGTGGCAGCAGCAGGAAGTCTGGGCCGCAGGACATTCCACCTGCGCCGCTGCCCCGCAATCGGCGGCCGTGTCCCCGGGGCTGCGGCCCTGGCACCGCGTCCGCTGAGCTGCCGACGCTGCGGGAGCTCCCCGGGCTGGGCTCAGGCTCCCGCTGGCACCGGGCAGCAGGCTGTGCTCTCGCTGTGCTCAGCAGCAGCGGAAAATGCCTCTGGACGTGCACATCTCCTGCTGCTGGGAAGAAGCTAGAAAGCGAGTCGAGAAGTTCTGGTTTCTCTTTGTCCTGCTGGATTTTTAAATTTCATTCCACGCTCCAGAGGCAATTGCTGTGCTGGCCTCTCTCAGCTGGTTCTATTTCAAGAGCAGCAGCAATGGGACTGTGTTTGAGAGATGGCAATGGGGCCTGTATGGCTTTCATTCTCCTCGCCTTTGTGCTCGGGGGCTGGTGGGCATTCCAGTGTGTGCTGATCCTTACGCCTGTGACAAAAAGACTGACTTCAGTGCCATGAAAGCACGGTGGGTAGCCCTGACTGAAAGAGGCAATTGCAGTTTGGCTGAAGAACTTCAGGCGGCAGCCAGAAGGGCACAACAGCAGCCGTGATCTCCAACTCACAAGGCAAAGGCAACAGCAGCATCCCGATGGCGCATCACGGTGAGTGAAACGGTGCGGAAACGCGATCATTTCTTCCTCTGAAGTTTGGTGCAGGGCAGCCCAGGCAGGCTCTGAGGAATCAGGGGTGTTTGTGGGTGACTGCTGTTCTGCTGGAGAGATTCAATTAGAAAAAGAAGGTGTTCTGCCATTGGAGTCTTGACATCAGTGCTTCGTCAGCAAGACCCGGCTGCTCCGTTCTGTGCTGGGTCCAGTGCAGGCAAAGGGCTGAGTGTGTGAAGTGAGTCGTGTTTTTCAGCCATACAGCTCTGTCCTGTGCCACTCTCTGCTGACATGAAACAGGAGGGAGCAGGCTGACCTTGGCTAGGTGCCAGGTGCCCACTAAGTGGCTCTATCAGTCCCTTTCCCAATGGCCCAGGGCAGAGAATAAGATGGAGAACAACCAGCAGGGTGTTTTATTTATTTATAGGGCAGTTTTATTACAGAGAAAGAAAAGAGAAAAGAAAAGGAAAAGGAAAAGAGAAAAAGAGAAAGAAAGAAGATTCTGCATGTGTGCAGGCTAAGGAAAAAAGCCAAGCTCTATTTGCCATTAGCAGCGATGTTTGGACACTTCCCAGCAAGCTGGGCTTCAGCACACGGAATGGTCTCTCTGGGAGGGAAACGTTGAGGAATCACGAAAGCTCCCCCTGCCCTTCCTCCTCTCTCGCTTTGCTTTATACATCTGATCTGGAGTCATATGGTTGGAACATCCCCTTGGCTGATTTGGGTCCGCTGGCCTGGCTGTGTCCCCTGCCAGGATCCTGCCCACTCCCATCCCCTCTGCTGGGGGAAGGAATGGCAGAGGGACAGCGCTGCTGGGCAGTAGCCAGAACACCGCTCTGTTCTCAGCACCCGTCCAGCTACCAATGCAAAGCACAGCCCTGGAAGGCCCGTGAACTTTCCCTCAGGCAGACGCAACACACGGGACTTGAGCTGCCAGCAGCCCAGGTCACCCTCTGCCAGCCCCGCTCCTTGCACCTTGTGTCCCCACAAGCAGACACAAAGTGTTTCTGCTGCTCCCCCTTCTGCACAAATCCACAGAGAGCTGGGATTTTTCCAAGTCTCGTGTCTCCGTTGTGCCGTATTCCCAAAGAAGCAGCAGCCCCTCCCGATGAACACAGCGAGTTACGCGGATGCTTGTCAGCTCCACTGCCTGCCTAGAAATCTGGGAACTGCTTCTAAATGCTGCTCCCTTCAGCTCTTGGGCACCGACTGACACAGAGCTGGGAAACAAATCCCCTGGCTGCTGGCTGACAAGGTGAGTTCCGCCAGAGTCAGAGCTCTGTGGGAAATCTCTATCCACGCCTCTCCTTTGAATAGATCCGCACCCGGGGTGCGCAGGGACGTGTCCTGTATGGAAAGGAAGGAGTGTGCCAGCACCGTGACTGACACTTTCCCTCTCCGTGTGCGTTCCAGAGCCACGGGTACACAGACGTGATGGAAACCCTCGCACAGCCAGAGCCTTCTGTCCCTGCAGAACGGAGCACGGTGGGTGGGGGCGGTTGGTGGGCAGCGAGTCCCGGACAGCGGGCGAGATCCGGCTCCACAGCTGCCAGGCCCCGCTAAGGCTTAATGCTGCCTCCTCGGCAACAGGAAAGGCCTTCAGCCTCGTCCCTGCCCAGAGGGGCAGCGCTGGCCTGGCTGCACAGCTCATTTTCCCCACAGGTCGCAGGAGATGAGATCACAACGCTTGCAAACACCGACTGCGAGCCACAGCTCTGGGTGCTCACCATGAACCTCAGCTCTGCGAGCGCTGTCTGCCCCAGGCTCCAGGGGATGCAGTGGGAGCCCGGCTGGGCTCTGCCCTGGGACCATCCTCCAGGGACAGCTGCACACAGGGAGCATTTGGTTGCCACAAAGAGCCAGGCCATGGCTGCAGGGAGCTGCTCCAGGTGCGGCCTGCACTGCTGTGTGCTGCGCTCTGGGGCTGCTGCTCCCCGCAGAGGGGACTGCACTGGGGTGCCAGAGGAGACAGAGAAGCTCCAGCTTAAGCCTGACTGGGCTGGGTGGCTGGGCTGGGAAGAGTGGCGAGAGTCAAGGGCATTCACAGAGCTCATCCTGCTCTGTGAAGGACGAGGAAAAGGGAGTGGGAACCCAGCAGTGAGCAGAGCTGAGGCCTGGAGAGCAGCTCAGAATGACACCCAAATCTCACCAGACCTCTGAGACATTGCTGTTCTTCAGCCAGCAATGAACACAAAGAGTGAACCTGGGGCTCACTCTTCCTCGTGGCCAGGGGCATCAAGGAAGGCTACAGTGGAATGGGGACTGCGGTGAGCTGGGAACTCACTGGGGGAAAGAGGGAGCACTTGTGGAGCAAAAGGCAGGTGGGGGGGAGAACTGTTCAGAAAAGGGCTGAGCTTCAGCTTGAGCAAGCTGAAAAATGTCATTGGGGGTCATCCCAGACTGATTTCATTTTAGAAGTTACTGAACAAGTTTGTTATTGGGGGGTGTCATATTTTCCCCTGCAGGTGCACGCTCTGCAAACCTGAGCTGCACTGCCGAGCTGCTCAAGCACGTCTCTGCTGCAGGTCACGGCGTTTCTTCTTTGGCTTCTCGTGGCCCCGGGGCTGAGCTGCAGCAGAGCCCTGGCGGAGCCCAGAGCAGCCTCAGCATCCACAGAGCCCGGCTGCAAGGAGAGAAAGCAGAAAGCGCCCGTCAGCTGAAGGCTCCCGTCCCCCTTGTCCCAGCCGCCCGCGGTGCCCAGGCCGTGCTGGCCGTGCTCAGAGCGCTGCCCAAAGCTGCCCAGCATTGCTGCCTCTGGCAGGAGAGCAGGAGGGCAGGACACGTGCCCAGCCTGCAGCCGGCCGTGGCACAGCCACCTCCTCAGCAGCTGCCCAGAGCGGGATGCTGCTGCGCTCACTGCCGTCTCCCAAAAGCCCTTATCCCAGCCGTGCCAAGAGGACGGGCACCCACCTCACGCCTCCCGCCGCCAGAAGAAAAGCTGCTCCCAAGTGCTGTCCTCAGCCTTCTCCAAGGGCACGTCCCACCCACGCCGCAGCTGCTCCCAAGCACTTCGCCATCCGGACCCGACAGCACCTAGAAGGCTTCCTTTGGAAAAACAAACCATAAATCAGTGAAAAGAGATTACAGACAAAAAGGGGAAACAAGGAGAAAGGTAAAAAATCTTCTCTCTGCTGGGGCCTTGAGGAAGGCCCAAGCCCGCCATGCGAGGGAAAAACCCACCCACAGGCCAGGGCAGCCCACACTTTCTCCCTTCCCCCTGTCCTGCCCCCAAAAGTCATGCTGAGCCCAAAGTCAACAAGGGCAGTGGAGCAGCCCAAGCCCTTCCTTGCCTGCAGAGCAAAGCAGCCCATGCACAGCTTCTGCTGTCCAACCTCTGCTCCCACCATGGGGCTTTGTTTGTGTCGGGCTGGCTGCCCCAGCCCCAGCCCCAGTGCGGGGCACGATGGGTGCTGGGGGCTGTTGGCAGGGCCAGGAGCAGACTCCCAGTTCAAAACCAGCCCAGCCCATCCCCCCAGCCCTGCCAAAAAGCAGCTTGGCAGCCGACTGAAGAATTGGTTGCATCCGCCCCAGCAAAGGGGGGAACCTTTGCTTCCTGGCCAGGCTGTGCAATGCCCAAATCTGGGAGCATCCCCCTGCGTGTGGACTCATCTGCAAATTCGCCGTGGAGCCTGGCTTTGGAGAAGGTGCCACAATTGAAGTCCATCATCTTCAGGTTGCCAGGTGGAGGAAGAGCTTGTCATCCTTGATGTCACCCTCCATGTCTCCAGCAGCAGCAGCCGCACCTGGCACAGCTTCTCCAGGGGCTCCTTCTTCCCTGGGGCTGGAGCAGGCTGTCAGTGCTCTGCCCAGGGCCCCGGCTGTCGCTGAAGCAGGACAAGCAAAAGCAGCTGGCATGGCGGCCACCAGTGCTGGGAAGAGCAGCTCGGCTCCAGCAGCAGGGCTGCGCGTGCCCAGCTGAGGAGCCCTGCGCAGCGATTCAGGCAGGACAAAAACTCTGCCTTTCTTTGCTGCTCCTTGCCAAGGCGCGTGTGCAGCTGGAACTCACCGGCTCCCTGGCTCAAAGCGTGCGTGTGGCTCTCTCCCTTCTCCTATGGCACGTGAATGTCCTGCATCCAAGGATCACAGGACAGGTCTTCTAATGAGGGCCTTTCCGAGGAGAGCACGGATAAACACCGTCGGATGAGATCCTGGCACTCTGCGGAGAGAAAGCAGAAAGCGCCAGTCAGTTGCAGAAGGCTCCTGTCCGCTTTGCCCCACTCTTGCCATGGCCAGGCCGTGCTGCGTGTGCTCAGGGCTGTGCCTAAACTTTGCCATCAGTTCTTTCTTTTGGAGGAGAGCAGGACATTGCCACCTCCTCAGCAGCTGCCAGTGTGGGATGCTCCTGAGCCCGCTGCTGTCTCCCAGCACTGCTATTCCCCCCATGCTGCAGAGACAAGGACCCACCTGGAGAGAGCCGTCGTGGGAGCGAGAGCCGGCCCCAGGTGCTGTTCCAGCCCCTCCTGAAAGGGTGCTCCCCGCAGACCATCTGGTGCAGCACGATGCCCAGGGACCAGACGGTCGCTGCCTCGCCGTAGTACCAGCCGAACTGGATCCATTCTGGGGGCCTGTAGGATGGTGTTCCTATGGAATAGAGATGGAGTTCTTCAGGGGGACGCTGCCTGCTCCCAGAGCCTCGCCCCAGCATCCCTGGGCATGCGAGGGCCGCACCAGCGGCACGCGGCCTGACCCGCTGCCCTCTCGCCAGCACTTGGGGCTTGTGTACAAACTGGGGGTTGGAAAAGAAGCCGCTGGTGTCGCAAGAGGGCAGCGGAAGCCCTGGCACGGCCCGAGCATTCCATGCAAAGGAAAAACCCACTTGGTGCTGGGGAAAAACCACGCTTTCATCCTCCCTGCCTGCACTGCCCCAGAAACCATTCTTAAGGCAAGGCAAGCACGGGCAGCAGAGCAGGCCGAGCCCTGTCTCGCCTGCACACCAAACGGGCTGGAGCACAGGTTCTGGCCCCCCCTCTCTGCTACCCCCACCCACGGGTGTTTCTGTGGTGCTGGCTGCCCCAGCCCCAGCGCCAGTCCTGGGCAGAGTGGCTGGCAAAGGCTGCCAGCAGGGCTGGAAGATGGCCCCTCAGCCAGCGCCACTCAAAAGCAGCTCAGCTGAAGACTCCGGCTGCCATGACTGGCAGCAAAAGGGAGAATCCCCCCTGCCACAGCCGGCTTGGGCTGTGAGATGTTGGGCTCTGAGATGCCTCTACCAGGAGCCTCCCCCTGCGTGGGCTCACCTGCAAAGCTGGTGTAGGCTGCGGCTTGCAGGTAGGTGCCACAGCCAAAGTCGATGAGTTTGGCCTGCCCGGTGGCCAGGTCAAGCAGGATGTTCTCCGGTTTGATGTCCCGGTGCAGGACCCCGCAGCTGGTGCAGTGCCGCACGGCCTCCAGCACCTGGTGGAACAGGTGCCGCGCCACCTCCTCGCACAGGAAGCCCCGTGCCCGAATGAAGTGAAGGAGGTCCTGAGACCGCTCCGGCCGCTCCAGCACCATCACCACGTTGTTGGGGAGCTCCAGCCACTCGTGGAGCTGGACGATGCCGGGGAAGCCAGTGGACACCTTGTCCAGCAGCACGATCTCCAGTGGTGCTCGGGTGCCGTCGGGCTGTGGGAGGAGCACGATGCCGTCAGCGGGGCCGATGCCGTGCCGGGGCTCGGCAAGCCCTCAGCCAGCCGGGGACGCTCTGCGCGCTCCGCTGGCCCCACGGCCGCTCTCCCTCGAGGCGTCCTGGCGGCTTCCACCCTGCCGGGCCTCGGCTCATCCCCGCCCGTCGCGCCCCGGCTTCTCCCGCTGCCCCTCGCTCACTCACCAGCTGGCCCCAATGGTGGATGCGGTTCCGTGGCACACGTTTGATGGCCACCTGCAAGGCAAGGGGAGCAGCGGGCTGAGCTCGCCGCCCGCCGTGCCGAGCCCCATGCTCCTTCTCCTCCTCCTTTGCCCCCGCCTCCTGCGCCCGCCGCCGGCCCCGCCACTCACCGGGGCGCCGTCCGAGAGCCGCGTCGCCGCCAAGACGCTGCCGAAGCCGCCGCGCCCCAGCAGCGAACCCAGCCGGTAGCGCTCCTTCAGGCCCTGCTGCGCCTTCCGTGCCGGCGAGACGCGGCCGTCAGCGCTCGGCCCGGGGCCAGGAACGGCCCCCGAGCGCCGCTCAACCGCCCCGGGCCGGCCATCCCCACATGTTGGCTCTTTTGAAGCGGACACCGGCGGCTCGGGGCCGGCGGCCGCGCTCAAGAGCGGCGGAGCTCGGAGCGGGGAAGACGCTGCGGAGGCGGCGGGAGCGGCCGCGCCGCCTGTGTCCCCGGCGGGCCCCGGGAGGAGCCGGGGCCGAGGTCGGGGCCGGGGTCGGGGTCGGGGTCGGGGTCGGGCCAGCCGGAGCCAGGGGCTGGCGATGGTGCCCAGGAGCCAGGCACTGATGCCCGCCCAGCAGCGCCACAGCCAGGACGGCGAGAGCCGGGCGGAGGCGGGACCGCGGCGGGACGCCCGGGGGCGGGGAGGGGGCAGCCCCGCCCGGGGCCGGGGGCGGGCCGGGGGCATGGCCCGGCCGGGCACGGGGAGAGGGAGGCCGCGGGAGGGGGGGTTGGGGAACGAAAGGGAGAGCGGGAGAGGGTGCGAGACACTGGCAGAGGGAGAGGAGGAGCAGGAGAAGGGACTTAGCAGAGGGTTCGTGGACTCGCTGCTCTCCTGCTGCTCTTGTGCTGCTGCCGCTGCTGCCGCTGCTGCCGCTGCCGCTGAAGCGCTGGGAGCGTTTGTCCGCGTGTCCGTGTGTCCGGTGCCCGTGTGTCCGTTGCCCCCCGCGCGCCCCGGGGCAGCACGGGCCGCTCCGCTCTGGGGCCGAGGCGGAGTCCCGGAGCATCTCTTCCTCCCGCAGCCACACCAAACCCGCTCGGCCATTGGGAGCATTTTCGCACACGTTTCCCTTTGAAGGGCTCCTCTCTACCCCCATTTCCAAGGAGTCTCCCTGGGGTTTTGGCACCTGCAGCGACAGGGCAGCGATTGGGCTTCAAACTTCAAGAAAGACATGGAGTGGCTGGAGCACGTCCAGAGATGGGAATGGAGCTGGGGAAGGGTCTGGAGGACTTCTGAGAGGCAGCTGAGGGATCTGAGGGGGCTGAACCTGGAGGAAAGGAGGCTCAGGGGGGACCTGGCTCTCTCCAAGTCCCTGACAGGAGGGTGCAGCCAGGAGGACTGGGGCTCTGCTCCCAAGGGAAAGGACGAGAGGAAATGGCCTCGGGGGAGCCTTTGGGGTGGATGGTGGGGAAATTCTCATCCTCCGTGTCTCGACAAAGGGGGAGGGGGGAAAGGGTGGGGCACGACCTGGGGACACGGGGGTGGTGACGCTGGGCTGGGGACACGGGAAAGGGCATGGGAAAGGGCACGGGAAGCCAAAGCCCCGCTGAGCGCTGGCGCTGGGCTGGCACGGGGTGAGCCGGCAGCAGGGCCCCACAGCCCTGAGGGACTCGCCCTGACGCCCGGGGAGTATTGATCCTGGTCTCTAAAAAATGAGACTCAATAAAATATCATTAAAAGATGCCTCCTTCTCCTTCTCCTCCTCCCCCATCCCTTCTCCTGCTCCCCCCGGGCCCAGCGCCCACCCTTGGCCCCCCGTTTTCCCAGCGCGGTCGCATCCCGCGGGAGGAGCCGGGAGGGAGCCGGGACAGGTCGGGCTGGGGCAGGGCTGGGCTGTGGGCCCGGCCTGGGAGCCCCCCACGCGCCCCCTCCCCAAATTCCCCTGGCGGGGGCCGCTGGGGACGAGGGGGGGGCGCAGGTGGGGTCCGGGTGGGGAGCGCTGGGCGCTGCGGGTCTGCCTGGCAACTGGTGAGTCACCAGCGCCGCGCGCTCTGATTGGCTGAAGGTTGTTCAGCGCCTTCTCTGATTATCGGATACTCGCGGGGAATTTTGGTTGGTCCTTGGGGGCTGTGGGGCGGCTTAGGGGGGGGTCTCTGCGCCTTTAGGGTTCGCTGGGTGCCGATTTGGGGTTGAGGTGCCTCCCAAGGACCCCCCCGGGGGGGCGACACAGGGGGGACACACGGGGGTCCCCATTCCCGATCCATCCTGGGGCCGGTTCTGCCCCCTTCCACTCTCGGTCCCCCCGCGGGATCCCCCAAAGTCCCTTCCCACTGTTCCCCAATAAACGGGACCGGGGCGAACTGGGAAGCCTTCCTGGGAACACTGGGAGCAGCCGGGCAGGGGCAGAGTGACAGCGGGGCTGGGGGGGACACACGACCCCCCCAAAATCAGCGCGGGGACGGAGCGGGGGGTCCCGGCCGGGCCCGAGGCCACGGGGAGGGGCTGCGGCCGCCGGCGGCTCAGGAGCTCTGTGGGCAGAGCAAAGGGGGTGACACCGGGCTGGGGGCCCGGGGGGGGCACACACGCTCTGGGGGAGGGGGGACACGACCCCCGGGCCCCTCCCGTCACCTGCTTGCGCAGGTAGAAGCCGAGCCCCAGCGCCAGGAAGACGAAGCCCAACATGAAGCCCCAGATCCCCGTCAGCATCTTGGGGGGCGGGGGGGCAGCTTTGGGGGGAGGGCAGCAGAAGGATCTGGGAAATGGCGGTGGCTGCCGGGAAGGGACTGGAATGGACTGGGACACAATGGGACAGCAGGATACACTGGGACCAGTACCAGGACTGGGCAGAGCCAGATTTCGAGCACCAGGGATTATACTGGGATATATTGGGACCACACTGAGGGCTACTGGGAACATGCTGAGGGCCAATGGGTGCTGCTGGGTTATACCGGGAGTGATTTGCATCATACTGGGAATGACTGGGATTGTACTGGGAGTGACTGGAACCACAGTGGTGGTGAAAGGGTGCAATTGGAAAGATGCAGGGGGCAACTGGGATCATCCTGGGAGCAGCTGGCCCATACTGGGGTCATACTGGGATCATACTGGGAGTGACAGGGTCATGTTGGAGTGACTGGCATAGTTCTGGGAGTATCTGGGAGTGAACTGGGATCATACTGGGGCTGACAGGAATCAAACCAGACTCATACTGGGAAGTTACTGGGAATCATACTGGGGGTGACTGGACTCATACTGGGATCATGCTTAGAGCAACTGGGACCATGATGGGACAAAAGGCATCATAGAGGGACTGACTGGGAGTGGCTGGGTTCATACTGGAAGTGACGGGGGCCCTACCTTACTCTACTGGGAGGGACTGAGAGTGAAAGGAACCATACTGGACATGACTGGCAACAAGTGGGACCATGTTGGGGGCAACTGGGATCTTACTGGGAATGACTGGGAACATAAAAGCTTGAGTGGAGTTTTTATCCCGTGGCATTCCCGGGGAGCAGCTCCGTGCCCCCAGCCCGGGGGGTGGGAGCAGGGGAAGCGCTGGCAGCACCTTCGGGGCACAGCCGAGGGCTGGGGGGCTCCTCCCCCACTTCATTTTCTCTGCCCAATTCAAATCATCCCCTCCCATTCAAATCCCCTCCGTTCACATCTTCTCCCCACCATTCAACTTTCCTTGCCCCAATTCAACTTTTCTCCCCAATTAAGCCCTGAGGCCCCTCCCCGCCCCCGGCTCCTCCCGGCAGGACCCAGCCGGGACCTTCTGGAAACAGCAGCGGAAAGAGTTCCAAAATTCCTCATTACTTCCATTGATTTCCTTGGTTTCCGGGGCATTTTCCTGCGGCTGCTCCGGGCCATGGCTGAGGGGTCCCCTCGGGCTCCAGCCCCTTTCCAGTCCCTTTTTCCAGCTGTTTTCCTCAGCTGACCCAAAGCTGCGGATTTTGGGAGGTGAGAAGAGTCGCTCTGCTCAGGGGTCCCCGCGGTGCCCCAGGGAGGCCCCGAGGCCGCAGCGCGGTTCCCTCGGGCCCCTTGGAGCGTTTGGAATCTCCAACTCTCAGCAATCGCTGTCCGTGGCATTCAATCCCCCCTGCAGGGTTTTCCCCCAGACCGGCTTTCTTTCCAGAGGGTTTTGTGGTTTCGCTTCGAGCCGGGGCCTGAGGGCACCGGAGCGGCCGCGGGTGCCGGGGCAGGAAGGGCTGAGGGACAGCAGCGCCCCACAAACCTCCGGGAGGGGAACAAGGGCTGGAGGGGGCAAAGAGAGAATAAACACGAGATTTTAGAAAAGGAAAAAACCCTGTAAAATATAGATGATATAAAAAATATAATAAAAGAGAACTCTGAAAAAAAGGAAGTAACAGCAGAGCTTCTTCTCCTGGGACTTTGGGTTTCTTGTCCCAGCTCCGAGCTGGGTGTGAGCCAGAAACCAGTGGCTGGGAGAGACATTGCTGCTGAAGGGCTTCCTATGGCCAGAAGTAAAGTGTCGAGTATCAAGGAACAGCTTGAGGTTACAGAAGCGCCAGCGCTCCCGTTGGATTCCCTCGTTTGAAGCTGAAAGCGGAGCTCCGTCTGGGACTCTGCTTTGTAAGGATTGAATGTAAAACTCCAGCGCAATCCCCGTTTCCCTCCCTCCTGTGGCCAGCGGAGCACGGAGAAGGGATGGGAGTTTCGGTGAGTTCGTGCTTCCCCCTGAGGGACAGGAATCCTTGCCGTGTCCAGCGGGGGTCCCTCCCCAGCCGTGCGGTCACTGCCCGGCCCGGCCCTGAGGCGCGGGGCAGTCGCGGGGCAGCCGCGCTCCGGCCCCGTCAGCGGCACCGCCGCTTCGTGCCGGGCAGGAGCGGCAGAAGGAGCCGGGCGGCGGCGGGGGCTGAATCCCGGCAGGAGGAGGAGGAAGAAGAAGAAGAGGAAGAAGGGGCCGGGGCCACCTGCGGTGTCCGATGGCCGGGGAGCAGCGGGGAGGCCTCGGGGAGCGGCGGCGGCCGGGGCTCTGCTGGAGCCGCCCCGAGGGGTTTGTGCCGCCCCGGGTCCCTGAAGGAGCCGCTCCGCTGGACGGGCGAGCTGGGAACGAAAGGAAATACAGAGAAGAGAATAAAATACAATCAAAGAGCCGCACTGAGAGGCGTCTCCCCCACCCGCGTCTGAAGGAGCTGCACCGAGGGACGGGCGGAGGGTGAGTAGAATAAAACCCAGAGAATGGAGTAAAATAGAACAAAAAACTGCACGGGGATGTCCGCGGCGCCCGGTGTCACTGAAGAGCTGCACGGCGGGACGGGCGCTGTCGGGTGTGGCCAGAAGGGCAGCGCCGAGGAGGGAGAGAGGTGTGAATAGAAAAACAAAAAAAATCGAGAGAATGGAATAAAATATGTGAGAAATGAGACAACTCTTAAAAAGATTAATTTATTGAAAACAGAAAAATTGAAAAATTACAGAAATCAGAAAAATATAAAAATTTGGGATCCTATGGCTCAGTAGATGGTATGCCCCAGGAGCACAGGGATATGAGATCTTCTGGCTGAGACAGCACTAGACCTCAGGTAGAGAAAAAAAACTTGCACTGCTGGGTTGACTTTAAAAAATTACTAATAGCCCCTTAAAAGGGATAAGGCTTTGAATGCCCCAGCACCGATGTCTCCCACAGCTGGTCTGGAGAGAGCAAGAGGGGAAGAGAGAAGAGAGCCAGCCTCTCGGCTTCGTCCTTTTTATAGTTTTTGCTCCCGCCTACAGCCCTCCCACAGCCCGCCCACAGCCCGCCCCTTCGGTCCAAGGCGATTGGTGCTTTCCCTGTGATGGATCATCTCCGTCCAACAATGGCTCATCATTGTCGGGGGGGGGGGGGGGGGGGTGGTATCAGTTAGAGATAAGGGAATACAATGCCTTCATTAAAATTCAGGTATTCAGGTTGCCATGGGACTTGCCTGCAGAGTAATGGCCGTGGCTAAAAATAGCTGCTGGCTATTAAGATTGGGTGGGGGGTTTGGCCTTGGAATCAAAATGCAAGTGAAACACCTACAAAAAGTATTAAAATACATCCAACACACCTCAAAACACTTGTAAAAGTATACAGTAAACACAGGAAAGGTAACTCTTATGGTGTACCAGTGGTTTGTAGCTTGAAAAGGGGCAAGTTTGTGATTTTTTTACTGGGAAAAATTTTAACTGGGAAGGGTGCAACTCTATTAATAAACTTTAAACAAATGGAAACACTGATAATGGAACTGGATTTTTGTACCTGGGCTGATGGGTTAATTGTAACATTCAATTTAAAAATAATAAACTCAAAATTAATTACTTAAAGCACTTAATATGCAAAGACCAAGCACAAATAGGGATTTCATGTATGACAAATACAAGAAAAGAGCCTCATCCGGGGATCTCCGCAGCCCCGAGTCACTGAAGAGCTGCACCGAGAGAGCGGCGAGAGGTGACGGTGGTGAAAAAGCCGCACTGGAGGGGCTTGGGATGGGAGGTGGGAATGGACTAAACTCTAGAGAACAGAATAAAAAAATAACACAAACCCCGCACCGGGAGTGGCCGCTGCCCGTGACTGAAAGAGCCGCAGCGAGGGACCGTCGGGGCAGCACCGGGGGCTCTCGGCCGCCCCGTGTCACCGAAAGAGCCGCAGCCGGGGGCAGTTCTGGGGTCTTCTGGAGCCGCCCCGAGGGCTCTCGGCCGCCCCGCGTCACTGAAGGAGCCGCAGCGAGGGACGGGCGGGGCGCGGCCCGGATCGAGCCCCTCCAGCTGCGCCTCGAGCGGCGACCCCGCGGGACCGCGCCGGGGCCGGGCGGCGGCGGCAGCCGGAGCCGGGAAAGCGGCTTGGAGCGGCGGAGACGAGCGGGGTGTTCCCGACCAGCTCCGCTCAGCCCTCGGGCACCGGGGCGTTCCGGGGGTTGTTCCCGACCAGCTCCGCTCAGCCCTCGGGCACCGCGCTGGGGTCGCCGCGCACTTTTCACCCCTGGCCGCCCCCACGGGCCGGGCCCCGCGGCTCCCGCTGCCGCCGCCTCGGCCCCACCGAGCCCAGAAACCACGAAAAATCTCTGGCATGCACTAAAAAAGCTTTTCGTGCGCAGCGATGATTGCGCGGGGAGTCCTTATGAACTCCCCTCCCCTCAGACCCTCCCGGGCACCGCCGGGCATTAGCGCAGCTCCCGGGGCCGTGTCCCGGCCACACTTGGGCATTAAATCCGAGAGATTTGAGGAGCTGGCACAGCCCTAGAAACCAGGGCTTTGCCCTCGGCAGCTTGGAGCGGCACGAGGGGGATAAAGGATACCCTGCACCCACCGATGCCTCCTGAAGCAGCTCTGCCCCCCTAAGAACGAGGCTGTATTTGGGAGAGGGAGGATGGCTGGAATGGGATCTTGAATGAGACAGACACATGTCGGGATGAAGAGGTTTGAAGGGGTCCCGTCACCGAGCAGGTTTTGGGGCACCCTCCTGCAGGAGCTCAAGATTTTCAATCACGGCACCATCTATACGCCTTTCCCAACCCGCTTGCCATAGCAGTCTCTGTGTGGGTTTCAAAAAGATTTCTGCCAGCTTTCTACAGTCAAACGGAGTCATTAAACCACTCGTAAAAATATGGTGCAACAAAGTTTGCACGTCTGGGTTGGTTAATCCATACTGCATCCCAGCTTTTTGTCCTTCTCGGTCGAGCTTCCAATTGAGCCCCGCCCACTGGCGTTGGTTCGGATTACCGGGGGCAGCAATTCCCGGGAACGCTTGTGCAATAAATTCACCCTCAATCAAAGCCTCCGGTATGATTCCCTGCCACCGCTGAGCAGGATTGTCGGAAGCAGGGCGGCTTGGGGAGCCGCGGGCAGGACTTTCTTTTTTCCGCTCCGGCCTTTGAGCCGGGGGATCAGTCATTCTTCGCATTCCCCGGCTCCGCTCCAGCTTTTGCCCCGGTTGGAATTTCCCCGCATCCCCTTCTCGCTCCCGCGGTTTTCCCCCTTCTCTGTTCGCCAAACTGTTTCCTCGGCAGGAGTCACAGGGCGGACGGACCCCCACCGGGGCCACCCGCCCGGGGAGCCGGGCCCGCGATCCCCGCGGCCAACGCCGGCCGAAAACTCGGCACCGCGACACACATTCAGCAGCTGATTCAGGATTCTTTCTCCCCTCCGCCACCAGTGGCGGTTTCTGGTTTTCTCTTTCTTTCTCCTGCCGCTTGTGTTCTCCAAAGCGGCTCAATCGCTCTGCCTTTGAACACCCGCCGTTCGCATTGGAATCCCCGCTCTGGCTAAGCCGCGGTGAGGCAGACGGCGATGGGGGCAGCGGGGGACACACACGCCCCCCCAGTGCTAAAGTTAACTCTTCGGGGGACACCGCGGGACACCTCCGAGGCAGTTCTGGTAATTGCGGAGAGGGGAGCTCATCCACTCCCATTTTCTCTGGTTCTGGCGCGGGCTGCGGAGCCTGTAACTCCGTCTCCGCGGGTGCAGAAGGCAGGGACGGTATAACTGGGTCTACTCCCCCAAAGAATTCTCGTGCTTACGTCGGAAAGGCAGCCGCGGGACTGCCTGGCTCTAGATGGGCTGCTGCCCCTACCGCAGCTGTTTTTTCTGCCTCTATTTGCCTCAGCGCCATTATTATTAACTTCCATAGCGTACTAAGCCCCTTAGTCTCTTTTAATCCATCGCTTATGGTGTCCCAAAGAGTGATTCCCAGCCTTTCCCACTCAAGAAGTGCTGAGAACGCTCCCATGGGTGGCAAAAAATCCTCTCTCCCGACCCCATCTTAACAGTCTTTTCAAGACCTCCGGGTCATGCTTCTCTCAAAGAGAATATGCTGGAGGACCCTGAACGTGGCCCGCTCCTCTTTCGACAGACCCTTCCCCATCCTCCAGCCCCCGGCCTCTCACCTCTTCGGGTGCACCCGCTGCAGCGTACGTTTTCTGGAGTTCTTTCCCCAGGAGCTTTCTGCGGCTCCCCCAACTCCAACAGAGCTGTTCTCTGACTCCCCCCTCCACGATCCAGCCCTGGCAGGCTCCAACCGGGGCCTCCTGCCTTTTCACTCCACAGAGTCCCTTCAGAATCCAAAGGGTCCAGTCTGCTTCATTATCACAGTGTTTATCACGTCACGAGGTCACCAGCATGCGGGAGCTCAGGACTTCTGAACAACGAACCAATATGATTCCACAGAAGACATTTTATTGTTCACATTGCACTCTACTTATGCATTTTGCAACTGCTGTGCACGCGATCACGCACTTCTTGATTGCTCCCTCGATTTTGTCCATGTGTTCTGCATGCACTTTTCAGATCCACGAGGAGTGGCTGCAAACCCAGCCCAGGGAGCTGCGAGGAGGAAAAGACCCCCCCGTGAGACAGAAAGGCAGCCGGAGATCCAGCCACAGCTCAGAGCTGATGGAGAAGCCTCAGGGTGGAGAGAAGCCCCACAAGTGCTGGGAATGTGGAAGAGATTTGGAAATCCACGGGGATGCAGATACCCCGCAGCCCCTGGAGGAGCCCCCACCGGAGCAGGGGATGCCTGAGGAGAGGCTGTGACCCCGTGCGAGACCCGTGGACAGAGGGGCCCTGCTGGAGCAGCCTGTCCTTGCAGGACTGACCCCGGGGCAGAGTGACCCCCGGGGCTGCAGCAGTGTGAGGGGACTGCTGCCCGTGGGACGGACTCAGGCTGGAGAAGTTCCTGGAGAAGTGTCTGGTGGGAGGGAGCCCAGAGTGCAGCAGGGGAACGACTCCTGTCCCTGAGCAGTGGGAGAAGGCACCGGGGATGAACTGAGCATGGCCCCAATTCCCTGTGTCCTGCACTGCCGGGGTGGGAGGTGGAGCTGGAAGGAGGGAGGGGTGGGAGGAAGAATTTGGAAGGGTCCTCTTTTACTTCACATTGCCCTGCTGTGAGTTTTTGGATTTTTCTGCCACAAATCTCTCCCCTCGTGCACGCAGCCAAAGGGGTTTGGGGCGGTTTTCCCTTTCTCGGGGAAATCAAAGCCATGCCCTGATGCTCCGAATTAGGGGCGGGAGTAGCGAGGCTGCAGGGCTTCCCAAGGAGCCGGAGGCACCCGACACGCAGGGCTGGGCAGGTCGGGCCGGGAGCAGCGGAGAGCTTTGTTTCTCTTCTCAGCTGAACGGCGGCTCGGGCCGGGCCCGTTCCAGGGCTGTTCCTCAGCTGCGGCTTTCCCCTCACGCAGCCCGGGGGGCGCTGGGAGCGCGGGGCGGGGCTGGGCCGTGTGCAGAGCCCGCCCCTCGCTCCGATTGGGCGGTGCTGCCGTCAGTCGTGGTTCTGGCGCGCTGATTGGTCGGAGCGGGGAGCAGCCCGGGCCCGGAGCCGCCGGCAGGGCGGCCGTGGCGCAGCAGAGGCGCCATTGGCGGAGCGTCTGTGCGGGCCCGGGAGCGGCGGCGGCGGCGGAGCCCGCTGAGGCGGCGGCGGAGCTCGGAGGCGGCCCCAGCGCAGGTGGGAGCCGCGCTCGGTTCTGGCGGGGCTCGGGGCTGGCTGCGGGCGGAGGGGGCGGCAGGGGGCTGTGGCGGCTTCGTTGTGCCGTGTGGGCGCCGTGTTGGCCCTGGCGTGAGGGCGCTGCGGGAGCGGCTGCCCGCGGTCTCCTTCCCGCTGCTGCCTCGGCAGGAGCCGGTGCTGGAGCAGCGCTGGCTCGTCCCGGCTGCTGTGGGTAGGACAGAGGTGGCTGCCCCGTGGCCGGGAGTGTGCGGGAAAGTTCCCGTGGCCAGAGGTTTGTGTCCGCAGAGGAGCCGGAGGAGTCCTGTGAAAGTAACTTTATTCGTGGACAAAGGGAGAGGCCACGGGGCATTTCCCGTGGGGTCTGTCCAAGTGTTGGAAGACGCAGCCTCCTTTTTATGCCGATTTGCCCGGCCGCATCTCCGTGTCCCTTTCCGCAGTGGCTGAGGTCCTTGGAAGGTACAGACTTCCCGATCCGCCTGCTGCATGTGGCCCTTAATGTGCACCCCCACTTTGTATAACATCCGATATTCATGGCTCTGTGAAGTTTTATTTCCTTTGTTCTCTGTTTCACCACTTTTCCTTGGCCATCTCTTTGCCAAGAGCACTTTGAGTCATTTAATTTTCCACAACCTCCTGGTCCTTCTGCTGGAAGAGAATCTGATGCCATCCCAGGGTGAAATGTGGCGCTGCTCATGGGAGTGGATTGGTGGGTGAGAAGGTCAGGAGCTGGAGCTGTGTGCTTGGTTATGATTTGGAGGACAGCTTGTAATCTAATGATGCATTGAAATGATCAGTGGGTTCTCTGGCACCTGGTATGAATTTGTTTGGGTTCCCAGGGGCTGCTCCATGGTGTTTGTAGGATTTGTTCTGGTGGCCGTTCATCTTTTCCCCATTTTTGGGCTCTCCCAGACATGCCAGAGATGCATCAATTGACCGCTTTTCTGTGATTAAATCATCACATCCTTGCATTCCCAAGTGATTTCGCTGAACTTGTGTCAGCAAAAGCAGCCCAGTGGTCGAACCCACCCTGTATAACACAGAGAGTGCCAGCAGATGTTGGAGTGGGGAGAGGGATGATTCCCCCCCGCTTTTGTGAGTGAAGTTCTCCCAACATTCTCCGTTTGGTGTTTTCCTTTGCAACTTCAGGGATTTCTGTTGCAGAGTCAGAGATGCTCAGTGTGGGCTCTTCCTTTAGCGATGCAAATTCCGTCAGTGCAGGGAGGCAGAGCTTGGGGTGAGGGGCAGAGGGAATCAGCCCAATTCCTGTGGCAGGCAAGGAGAGCCTGGGACATTGTGCACACTTCCCGCAGCAGAGTTAATTTGCATTTCTAAAGCTCCTCTGCTGGCTGCCTGGAAGGAAGCTTCTCTTCCAGGGCAGCCATCAGGTGACTGACAAGTGTCTCTCCCCCCTCCCCAAAAAGCGGCTTTTTTTGTTTCTTTCCTTATTTTTTTCAACCAATATTCTATGAACTTTTCAGGAGTTAAAGGGTCAGTTTTAAAGCTCTTCCAGTTTTGCAAAATGCAACCTAAAGGTGGACATCGAAAAACTCATTCCAAAATTCTGCCATCACTAACAGCCACGCACACACATACACAAAAAAAACCCTAAAGCAATAAAGATTTTTTCTACTTCTTCCCCTAAGACTAAAAATTGACTCTCACACCCCTGGCCCAGACCAAACGGACAATATCAAGGTAGGATTATTAAGAAAAAACATTCTAATGCTGTAACTTTGTCACCGAAACTGTGGGAAGAACAAAAACGCTCCAACAACCTTTTTAGTGTTAGAGGATCAAGGCATTACTTTATTCTGGCCAGGATGTGCAACAGAAATCATTTCATCCACACAGAGCCCGGGTGTGCAGAGAAAATCATTCCATGGCACACGAGTTTTACTCGATTTTTCCTCAACTTTATACAGTCTAAACCCATAGAAATCCATAGGTTCAATGTTCATTGGTTCCAAGTTGGGTAGTTCTTAGTATTTGTTTTCCTATTTCCCGGATTGCTTGGCCTCTGATGTTGATTAGGTGCACACTCCTTGATTTCCTTCTCAGCCTTTTCCAGAGCAGGGGTCTCCAGCTGTGCCGGGGGCAGTGTCTGGGGTAGCTGTTCCTTGATGTTTGCTGATGGGCGTTGATGTTTTGTTGATGGGCGTTATCTTTTGGGTATCTTTTGGGCTCTTCCCAGTCTGTTGAGATGTTAAGCTCATCTCTGTTGAGTGGTGTAACATCCCTTAACAAACACTTTCAAATTCCTTTCGCCAAGGCAGAGGCGAACCAAGCCTGAGTAGAGAAATAAAATTGTAAAGCAATTCTGAACTTGGTATATTTTCCAGCAATCGAATCCCGCCCAGCCCAGAGTGTGAGTGTAACTGAGAGCCAGAGTGGAATTCTCCCGCTGTCTCGCGCAGCAGCTGTGGCGAGTGCAGGCACAGAAAGCTCTGAAGCTCGCCCGGTGCCAGCGAGGATTGGCCCCCAGTGCCTGGAGATGCCAGAGGAGGTGCCCAGCCAGACTATTTCAGCAGAGGATCTGTGGGCAGCCCCCGGGGCTTCCCCCGCTGTGGAGCCCTGGCTGCTGCTGCGGCCCCTTCTGTGCAGGGTCAGTGGCGGCCTCGCATGGTCCTCCTGCAGCCGGGGAGTGCAAATCCGCGGGGCTTCAGAGAGCCTGAGGCGAGGCTGAGGGGTCCCCCCGTGTTCAGCTGTGCTGGCGGCTGTTTCTGTGCTCGGGGACACTTGGAATGGGCCACGCCCTTGGCCACCAGTGGTGCTTCTTTGCACTCCTCAGGCAGGACCCGATGTCCTGGTTGGATGTTGTGGGCAGCAAAGTCCCCAGGCAGGGTCTGTGCCAGCCGAGCTTCCTGTGGAAGAGATTTCACAAGAGACAGGATTCTGGCCACAGACTGCTTGAAACAGACATCCCTGGTCTCCACCCACAGTAGGTCGGGAATTAGCAGGGTGAGGAATGGAAACATCAATTCCAGGGGAGATAATTGAATATCTGGCCTGGGTCTGGCTCTTCTTCTTGCCAAAGCCAATGGCAGCAGCCGTACCCGTGGCATCTTGGTTTCTCTCAGCAGCTTCAGAAGGTGTTTCTTTATTTCCCCATTCATTCTTTCCACCCGACCCGAACTCTGGGGGTGCCAGGGCGTTTGGAGGTGCCACTGTGTTCCTAAAGCAGCCAGAACGGCCTGAAGGATCTTTCCTGTAAAATGAGTTCCCCTGTCTGAGTCCATTGTTTCCACAATCGCATATCTTGGAGTTGTTTGTTCCAAACATGCCTTAAGAACTGATGCAGGGATTGCTGAATGATTTGGAAATGCTTCTGCCCCGCTGTGAGCTGCCATGCTGTTAGCAGAAGATACTGAAGCCTTCCTGCTCAGGGCATTTCAGTGCCAGGCTCTTCCAAGCACCCCCAGCTCGGCCCTTTGAGCTGAGCATGCGGGCGCTGAGCTGCGCTTTGTCTCATTCCCTTTCCTTCAGAGCAGCGTGTCTTGTCACTCTTTTCCCTTCTGCTGCCCTTGCAGAGCCATCCCTAAACACCTTTTCTCCCTCAGGCCAGGGAATGTCTGGTAAATCTCTCCTAGCCCGGGTCTGGAGCTCTGTCACTTGACTGCAGCCATGGGTTTCTTGCCAGCCCCGTGTCCAGGGCCGTTCAAACAGAAGGCTGGGTTCAACCCTTGCCCTGT
>NW_028120269.1:0-28317 GCF_965178545.1 Coloeus monedula
GCAGCCCTTGCACACTCCATCACACAAGCTGGCCAGAAACAGTTTCTTACAGCCGCACTGTTGCAGAGTCCACGCAGCTTGAGCGCACGCAGAAGGAGGCGTCCAGAAAGAAGAGGCGTTCTTCCAGTCCCCCTTCTCTAAGCAGCCTTGAAACTGAGCACAGCACACTGCGCCTGGGCAGCTTCTTTCTCCGAGAGACGTGCCCTCCTCACACCATGCACTCTCGCAGCTCCCTTGCCCACTTGCAGCAGCTGCTCGCAAAGAAAAAGGCTCCAGGAGTAACAGCCACTGCTGGGCTGAACCTTCCCCTTGCCTCACGGCAAGCACCACAAACTGTCCTCTGCACTCTGTCTTTCCCTTCTCCACCGCATCTACTACCACTGGCATCTCTGCATCTCCAAGCACGAAGCGAGCAGAATTGGTTCCAGGCAATACTGGAAGAGAAATAGGTAGCAGCACAAGTAGCCGCAAGTTGCACTTTCTGCTTCCGACTGCTCAAGCGAATCCGCAAACAGGCGAGTGGCAGGCACGCTTCCTCTTGCAGCCTGGGCCATTCGCACAGCAGCCCGCCGCTCTGCCTTCGTTCTTATGCTCTTCGTAGCACGTCGCGCTTTCGTTTTGCTGGAGACGAACAGTCGTCTGCTTCTCGCCCAGAGAGCACGGTGCCGGCGGCGAAAGCCTCCAGGCTGCTGCTTCTGCCCAAACACGCCTGCGCTCTGCACTTTCTCTCTCAGCGCTAGGTAGCAGCACACTCGGTCTGCCTTGTAGCCTGAACCTTAACGGAAAGCTTCTCGGCTACGTCTGGCACAGAGAACAGGTTGAGGTCCACGAGCTTCCCCAGAGCTTGCCCCCGATGCGTGGAAACTTGCATTTGCAGCACATTCCAGGGCTACTCTTCTTTCCTTTACAGCCTGCCCAGCGCCGTCAGATCGCCGTGCTCTCTGCCGCCGCCTTCTCGCTTCCAAGTACCAGCACGCACCTTGCAGCCTTGCAGATCAGCGCAAAGCTGCTTCACAAGCACAGTCAGCTGAGAATGCTCCGGCTGCTTCCGAGAGTAAGGCGCAGCCCTTGCACACTCCATCACACAAGCTGGCCAGAAACAGTTTCTTACAGCCGCACTGTTGCAGAGTCCACGCAGCTTGAGCGCACGCAGAAGGAGGCGTCCAGAAAGAAGAGGCGTTCTTCCAGTCCCCCGTCTCTAAGCAGCCTTGAAACTGAGCACAGCACACTGCGCCTGGGCAGCTTCTTTCTCCGAGAGACGTGCCCTCCTCACACCATGCACTCTCGCAGCTCCCTTGCCCACTTGCAGCAGCTGCTCGCAAAGAAAAAGGCTCCAGGAGTAACAGCCACTGCTGGGCTGAACCTTCCCCTTGCCTCACGGCAAGCACCACAAACTGTCCTCTGCACTCTGTCTTTCCCTTCTCCACCGCATCTACTACCACTGGCATCTCTGCATCTCCAAGCACGAAGCGAGCAGAATTGGTTCCAGGCAATACTGGAAGAGAAATAGGTAGCAGCACAAGTAGCCGCAAGTTGCACTTTCTGCTTCCGACTGCTCAAGCGAATCCGCAAACAGGCGAGTGGCAGGCACGCTTCCTCTTGCAGCCTGGGCCATTCGCACAGCAGCCCGCCGCTCTGCCTTCGTTCTTATGCTCTTCGTAGCACGTCGCGCTTTCGTTTTGCTGGAGACGAACAGTCGTCTGCTTCTCGCCCAGAGAGCACGGTGCCGGCGGCGAAAGCCTCCAGGCTGCTGCTTCTGCCCAAACACGCCTGCGCTCTGCACTTTCTCTCTCAGCGCTAGGTAGCAGCACACTCGGTCTGCCTTGTAGCCTGAACCTTAACGGAAAGCTTCTCGGCTACGTCTGGCACAGAGAACAGGTTGAGGTCCACGAGCTTCCCCAGAGCTTGCCCCCGATGCGTGGAAACTTGCATTTGCAGCACATTCCAGGGCTACTCTTCTTTCCTTTACAGCCTGCCCAGCGCCGTCAGATCGCCGTGCTCTCTGCCGCCGCCTTCTCGCTTCCAAGTACCAGCACGCACCTTGCAGCCTTGCAGATCAGCGCAAAGCTGCTTCACAAGCACAGTCAGCTGAGAATGCTCCGGCTGCTTCCGAGAGTAAGGCGCAGCCCTTGCACACTCCATCACACAAGCTGGCCAGAAACAGTTTCTTACAGCCGCACTGTTGCAGAGTCCACGCAGCTTGAGCGCACGCAGAAGGAGGCGTCCAGAAAGAAGAGGCGTTCTTCCAGTCCCCCGTCTCTAAGCAGCCTTGAAACTGAGCACAGCACACTGCGCCTGGGCAGCTTCTTTCTCCGAGAGACGTGCCCTCCTCACACCATGCACTCTCGCAGCTCCCTTGCCCACTTGCAGCAGCTGCTCGCAAAGAAAAAGGCTCCAGGAGTAACAGCCACTGCTGGGCTGAACCTTCCCCTTGCCTCACGGCAAGCACCACAAACTGTCCTCTGCACTCTGTCTTTCCCTTCTCCACCGCATCTACTACCACTGGCATCTCTGCATCTCCAAGCACGAAGCGAGCAGAATTGGTTCCAGGCAATACTGGAAGAGAAATAGGTAGCAGCACAAGTAGCCGCAAGTTGCACTTTCTGCTTCCGACTGCTCAAGCGAATCCGCAAACAGGCGAGTGGCAGGCACGCTTCCTCTTGCAGCCTGGGCCATTCGCACAGCAGCCCGCCGCTCTGCCTTCGTTCTTATGCTCTTCGTAGCACGTCGCGCTTTCGTTTTGCTGGAGACGAACAGTCGTCTGCTTCTCGCCCAGAGAGCACGGTGCCGGCGGCGAAAGCCTCCAGGCTGCTGCTTCTGCCCAAACACGCCTGCGCTCTGCACTTTCTCTCTCAGCGCTAGGTAGCAGCACACTCGGTCTGCCTTGTAGCCTGAACCTTAACGGAAAGCTTCTCGGCTACGTCTGGCACAGAGAACAGGTTGAGGTCCACGAGCTTCCCCAGAGCTTGCCCCCGATGCGTGGAAACTTGCATTTGCAGCACATTCCAGGGCTACTCTTCTTTCCTTTACAGCCTGCCCAGCGCCGTCAGATCGCCGTGCTCTCTGCCGCCGCCTTCTCGCTTCCAAGTACCAGCACGCACCTTGCAGCCTTGCAGATCAGCGCAAAGCTGCTTCACAAGCACAGTCAGCTGAGAATGCTCCGGCTGCTTCCGAGAGTAAGGCGCAGCCCTTGCACACTCCATCACACAAGCTGGCCAGAAACAGTTTCTTACAGCCGCACTGTTGCAGAGTCCACGCAGCTTGAGCGCACGCAGAAGGAGGCGTCCAGAAAGAAGAGGCGTTCTTCCAGTCCCCCTTCTCTAAGCAGCCTTGAAACTGAGCACAGCACACTGCGCCTGGGCAGCTTCTTTCTCCGAGAGACGTGCCCTCCTCACACCATGCACTCTCGCAGCTCCCTTGCCCACTTGCAGCAGCTGCTCGCAAAGAAAAAGGCTCCAGGAGTAACAGCCACTGCTGGGCTGAACCTTCCCCTTGCCTCACGGCAAGCACCACAAACTGTCCTCTGCACTCTGTCTTTCCCTTCTCCACCGCATCTACTACCACTGGCATCTCTGCATCTCCAAGCACGAAGCGAGCAGAATTGGTTCCAGGCAATACTGGAAGAGAAATAGGTAGCAGCACAAGTAGCCGCAAGTTGCACTTTCTGCTTCCGACTGCTCAAGCGAATCCGCAAACAGGCGAGTGGCAGGCACGCTTCCTCTTGCAGCCTGGGCCATTCGCACAGCAGCCCGCCGCTCTGCCTTCGTTCTTATGCTCTTCGTAGCACGTCGCGCTTTCGTTTTGCTGGAGACGAACAGTCGTCTGCTTCTCGCCCAGAGAGCACGGTGCCGGCGGCGAAAGCCTCCAGGCTGCTGCTTCTGCCCAAACACGCCTGCGCTCTGCACTTTCTCTCTCAGCGCTAGGTAGCAGCACACTCGGTCTGCCTTGTAGCCTGAACCTTAACGGAAAGCTTCTCGGCTACGTCTGGCACAGAGAACAGGTTGAGGTCCACGAGCTTCCCCAGAGCTTGCCCCCGATGCGTGGAAACTTGCATTTGCAGCACATTCCAGGGCTACTCTTCTTTCCTTTACAGCCTGCCCAGCGCCGTCAGATCGCCGTGCTCTCTGCCGCCGCCTTCTCGCTTCCAAGTACCAGCACGCACCTTGCAGCCTTGCAGATCAGCGCAAAGCTGCTTCACAAGCACAGTCAGCTGAGAATGCTCCGGCTGCTTCCGAGAGTAAGGCGCAGCCCTTGCACACTCCATCACACAAGCTGGCCAGAAACAGTTTCTTACAGCCGCACTGTTGCAGAGTCCACGCAGCTTGAGCGCACGCAGAAGGAGGCGTCCAGAAAGAAGAGGCGTTCTTCCAGTCCCCCGTCTCTAAGCAGCCTTGAAACTGAGCACAGCACACTGCGCCTGGGCAGCTTCTTTCTCCGAGAGACGTGCCCTCCTCACACCATGCACTCTCGCAGCTCCCTTGCCCACTTGCAGCAGCTGCTCGCAAAGAAAAAGGCTCCAGGAGTAACAGCCACTGCTGGGCTGAACCTTCCCCTTGCCTCACGGCAAGCACCACAAACTGTCCTCTGCACTCTGTCTTTCCCTTCTCCACCGCATCTACTACCACTGGCATCTCTGCATCTCCAAGCACGAAGCGAGCAGAATTGGTTCCAGGCAATACTGGAAGAGAAATAGGTAGCAGCACAAGTAGCCGCAAGTTGCACTTTCTGCTTCCGACTGCTCAAGCGAATCCGCAAACAGGCGAGTGGCAGGCACGCTTCCTCTTGCAGCCTGGGCCATTCGCACAGCAGCCCGCCGCTCTGCCTTCGTTCTTATGCTCTTCGTAGCACGTCGCGCTTTCGTTTTGCTGGAGACGAACAGTCGTCTGCTTCTCGCCCAGAGAGCACGGTGCCGGCGGCGAAAGCCTCCAGGCTGCTGCTTCTGCCCAAACACGCCTGCGCTCTGCACTTTCTCTCTCAGCGCTAGGTAGCAGCACACTCGGTCTGCCTTGTAGCCTGAACCTTAACGGAAAGCTTCTCGGCTACGTCTGGCACAGAGAACAGGTTGAGGTCCACGAGCTTCCCCAGAGCTTGCCCCCGATGCGTGGAAACTTGCATTTGCAGCACATTCCAGGGCTACTCTTCTTTCCTTTACAGCCTGCCCAGCGCCGTCAGATCGCCGTGCTCTCTGCCGCCGCCTTCTCGCTTCCAAGTACCAGCACGCACCTTGCAGCCTTGCAGATCAGCGCAAAGCTGCTTCACAAGCACAGTCAGCTGAGAATGCTCCGGCTGCTTCCGAGAGTAAGGCGCAGCCCTTGCACACTCCATCACACAAGCTGGCCAGAAACAGTTTCTTACAGCCGCACTGTTGCAGAGTCCACGCAGCTTGAGCGCACGCAGAAGGAGGCGTCCAGAAAGAAGAGGCGTTCTTCCAGTCCCCCTTCTCTAAGCAGCCTTGAAACTGAGCACAGCACACTGCGCCTGGGCAGCTTCTTTCTCCGAGAGACGTGCCCTCCTCACACCATGCACTCTCGCAGCTCCCTTGCCCACTTGCAGCAGCTGCTCGCAAAGAAAAAGGCTCCAGGAGTAACAGCCACTGCTGGGCTGAACCTTCCCCTTGCCTCACGGCAAGCACCACAAACTGTCCTCTGCACTCTGTCTTTCCCTTCTCCACCGCATCTACTACCACTGGCATCTCTGCATCTCCAAGCACGAAGCGAGCAGAATTGGTTCCAGGCAATACTGGAAGAGAAATAGGTAGCAGCACAAGTAGCCGCAAGTTGCACTTTCTGCTTCCGACTGCTCAAGCGAATCCGCAAACAGGCGAGTGGCAGGCACGCTTCCTCTTGCAGCCTGGGCCATTCGCACAGCAGCCCGCCGCTCTGCCTTCGTTCTTATGCTCTTCGTAGCACGTCGCGCTTTCGTTTTGCTGGAGACGAACAGTCGTCTGCTTCTCGCCCAGAGAGCACGGTGCCGGCGGCGAAAGCCTCCAGGCTGCTGCTTCTGCCCAAACACGCCTGCGCTCTGCACTTTCTCTCTCAGCGCTAGGTAGCAGCACACTCGGTCTGCCTTGTAGCCTGAACCTTAACGGAAAGCTTCTCGGCTACGTCTGGCACAGAGAACAGGTTGAGGTCCACGAGCTTCCCCAGAGCTTGCCCCCGATGCGTGGAAACTTGCATTTGCAGCACATTCCAGGGCTACTCTTCTTTCCTTTACAGCCTGCCCAGCGCCGTCAGATCGCCGTGCTCTCTGCCGCCGCCTTCTCGCTTCCAAGTACCAGCACGCACCTTGCAGCCTTGCAGATCAGCGCAAAGCTGCTTCACAAGCACAGTCAGCTGAGAATGCTCCGGCTGCTTCCGAGAGTAAGGCGCAGCCCTTGCACACTCCATCACACAAGCTGGCCAGAAACAGTTTCTTACAGCCGCACTGTTGCAGAGTCCACGCAGCTTGAGCGCACGCAGAAGGAGGCGTCCAGAAAGAAGAGGCGTTCTTCCAGTCCCCCGTCTCTAAGCAGCCTTGAAACTGAGCACAGCACACTGCGCCTGGGCAGCTTCTTTCTCCGAGAGACGTGCCCTCCTCACACCATGCACTCTCGCAGCTCCCTTGCCCACTTGCAGCAGCTGCTCGCAAAGAAAAAGGCTCCAGGAGTAACAGCCACTGCTGGGCTGAACCTTCCCCTTGCCTCACGGCAAGCACCACAAACTGTCCTCTGCACTCTGTCTTTCCCTTCTCCACCGCATCTACTACCACTGGCATCTCTGCATCTCCAAGCACGAAGCGAGCAGAATTGGTTCCAGGCAATACTGGAAGAGAAATAGGTAGCAGCACAAGTAGCCGCAAGTTGCACTTTCTGCTTCCGACTGCTCAAGCGAATCCGCAAACAGGCGAGTGGCAGGCACGCTTCCTCTTGCAGCCTGGGCCATTCGCACAGCAGCCCGCCGCTCTGCCTTCGTTCTTATGCTCTTCGTAGCACGTCGCGCTTTCGTTTTGCTGGAGACGAACAGTCGTCTGCTTCTCGCCCAGAGAGCACGGTGCCGGCGGCGAAAGCCTCCAGGCTGCTGCTTCTGCCCAAACACGCCTGCGCTCTGCACTTTCTCTCTCAGCGCTAGGTAGCAGCACACTCGGTCTGCCTTGTAGCCTGAACCTTAACGGAAAGCTTCTCGGCTACGTCTGGCACAGAGAACAGGTTGAGGTCCACGAGCTTCCCCAGAGCTTGCCCCCGATGCGTGGAAACTTGCATTTGCAGCACATTCCAGGGCTACTCTTCTTTCCTTTACAGCCTGCCCAGCGCCGTCAGATCGCCGTGCTCTCTGCCGCCGCCTTCTCGCTTCCAAGTACCAGCACGCACCTTGCAGCCTTGCAGATCAGCGCAAAGCTGCTTCACAAGCACAGTCAGCTGAGAATGCTCCGGCTGCTTCCGAGAGTAAGGCGCAGCCCTTGCACACTCCATCACACAAGCTGGCCAGAAACAGTTTCTTACAGCCGCACTGTTGCAGAGTCCACGCAGCTTGAGCGCACGCAGAAGGAGGCGTCCAGAAAGAAGAGGCGTTCTTCCAGTCCCCCGTCTCTAAGCAGCCTTGAAACTGAGCACAGCACACTGCGCCTGGGCAGCTTCTTTCTCCGAGAGACGTGCCCTCCTCACACCATGCACTCTCGCAGCTCCCTTGCCCACTTGCAGCAGCTGCTCGCAAAGAAAAAGGCTCCAGGAGTAACAGCCACTGCTGGGCTGAACCTTCCCCTTGCCTCACGGCAAGCACCACAAACTGTCCTCTGCACTCTGTCTTTCCCTTCTCCACCGCATCTACTACCACTGGCATCTCTGCATCTCCAAGCACGAAGCGAGCAGAATTGGTTCCAGGCAATACTGGAAGAGAAATAGGTAGCAGCACAAGTAGCCGCAAGTTGCACTTTCTGCTTCCGACTGCTCAAGCGAATCCGCAAACAGGCGAGTGGCAGGCACGCTTCCTCTTGCAGCCTGGGCCATTCGCACAGCAGCCCGCCGCTCTGCCTTCGTTCTTATGCTCTTCGTAGCACGTCGCGCTTTCGTTTTGCTGGAGACGAACAGTCGTCTGCTTCTCGCCCAGAGAGCACGGTGCCGGCGGCGAAAGCCTCCAGGCTGCTGCTTCTGCCCAAACACGCCTGCGCTCTGCACTTTCTCTCTCAGCGCTAGGTAGCAGCACACTCGGTCTGCCTTGTAGCCTGAACCTTAACGGAAAGCTTCTCGGCTACGTCTGGCACAGAGAACAGGTTGAGGTCCACGAGCTTCCCCAGAGCTTGCCCCCGATGCGTGGAAACTTGCATTTGCAGCACATTCCAGGGCTACTCTTCTTTCCTTTACAGCCTGCCCAGCGCCGTCAGATCGCCGTGCTCTCTGCCGCCGCCTTCTCGCTTCCAAGTACCAGCACGCACCTTGCAGCCTTGCAGATCAGCGCAAAGCTGCTTCACAAGCACAGTCAGCTGAGAATGCTCCGGCTGCTTCCGAGAGTAAGGCGCAGCCCTTGCACACTCCATCACACAAGCTGGCCAGAAACAGTTTCTTACAGCCGCACTGTTGCAGAGTCCACGCAGCTTGAGCGCACGCAGAAGGAGGCGTCCAGAAAGAAGAGGCGTTCTTCCAGTCCCCCTTCTCTAAGCAGCCTTGAAACTGAGCACAGCACACTGCGCCTGGGCAGCTTCTTTCTCCGAGAGACGTGCCCTCCTCACACCATGCACTCTCGCAGCTCCCTTGCCCACTTGCAGCAGCTGCTCGCAAAGAAAAAGGCTCCAGGAGTAACAGCCACTGCTGGGCTGAACCTTCCCCTTGCCTCACGGCAAGCACCACAAACTGTCCTCTGCACTCTGTCTTTCCCTTCTCCACCGCATCTACTACCACTGGCATCTCTGCATCTCCAAGCACGAAGCGAGCAGAATTGGTTCCAGGCAATACTGGAAGAGAAATAGGTAGCAGCACAAGTAGCCGCAAGTTGCACTTTCTGCTTCCGACTGCTCAAGCGAATCCGCAAACAGGCGAGTGGCAGGCACGCTTCCTCTTGCAGCCTGGGCCATTCGCACAGCAGCCCGCCGCTCTGCCTTCGTTCTTATGCTCTTCGTAGCACGTCGCGCTTTCGTTTTGCTGGAGACGAACAGTCGTCTGCTTCTCGCCCAGAGAGCACGGTGCCGGCGGCGAAAGCCTCCAGGCTGCTGCTTCTGCCCAAACACGCCTGCGCTCTGCACTTTCTCTCTCAGCGCTAGGTAGCAGCACACTCGGTCTGCCTTGTAGCCTGAACCTTAACGGAAAGCTTCTCGGCTACGTCTGGCACAGAGAACAGGTTGAGGTCCACGAGCTTCCCCAGAGCTTGCCCCCGATGCGTGGAAACTTGCATTTGCAGCACATTCCAGGGCTACTCTTCTTTCCTTTACAGCCTGCCCAGCGCCGTCAGATCGCCGTGCTCTCTGCCGCCGCCTTCTCGCTTCCAAGTACCAGCACGCACCTTGCAGCCTTGCAGATCAGCGCAAAGCTGCTTCACAAGCACAGTCAGCTGAGAATGCTCCGGCTGCTTCCGAGAGTAAGGCGCAGCCCTTGCACACTCCATCACACAAGCTGGCCAGAAACAGTTTCTTACAGCCGCACTGTTGCAGAGTCCACGCAGCTTGAGCGCACGCAGAAGGAGGCGTCCAGAAAGAAGAGGCGTTCTTCCAGTCCCCCGTCTCTAAGCAGCCTTGAAACTGAGCACAGCACACTGCGCCTGGGCAGCTTCTTTCTCCGAGAGACGTGCCCTCCTCACACCATGCACTCTCGCAGCTCCCTTGCCCACTTGCAGCAGCTGCTCGCAAAGAAAAAGGCTCCAGGAGTAACAGCCACTGCTGGGCTGAACCTTCCCCTTGCCTCACGGCAAGCACCACAAACTGTCCTCTGCACTCTGTCTTTCCCTTCTCCACCGCATCTACTACCACTGGCATCTCTGCATCTCCAAGCACGAAGCGAGCAGAATTGGTTCCAGGCAATACTGGAAGAGAAATAGGTAGCAGCACAAGTAGCCGCAAGTTGCACTTTCTGCTTCCGACTGCTCAAGCGAATCCGCAAACAGGCGAGTGGCAGGCACGCTTCCTCTTGCAGCCTGGGCCATTCGCACAGCAGCCCGCCGCTCTGCCTTCGTTCTTATGCTCTTCGTAGCACGTCGCGCTTTCGTTTTGCTGGAGACGAACAGTCGTCTGCTTCTCGCCCAGAGAGCACGGTGCCGGCGGCGAAAGCCTCCAGGCTGCTGCTTCTGCCCAAACACGCCTGCGCTCTGCACTTTCTCTCTCAGCGCTAGGTAGCAGCACACTCGGTCTGCCTTGTAGCCTGAACCTTAACGGAAAGCTTCTCGGCTACGTCTGGCACAGAGAACAGGTTGAGGTCCACGAGCTTCCCCAGAGCTTGCCCCCGATGCGTGGAAACTTGCATTTGCAGCACATTCCAGGGCTACTCTTCTTTCCTTTACAGCCTGCCCAGCGCCGTCAGATCGCCGTGCTCTCTGCCGCCGCCTTCTCGCTTCCAAGTACCAGCACGCACCTTGCAGCCTTGCAGATCAGCGCAAAGCTGCTTCACAAGCACAGTCAGCTGAGAATGCTCCGGCTGCTTCCGAGAGTAAGGCGCAGCCCTTGCACACTCCATCACACAAGCTGGCCAGAAACAGTTTCTTACAGCCGCACTGTTGCAGAGTCCACGCAGCTTGAGCGCACGCAGAAGGAGGCGTCCAGAAAGAAGAGGCGTTCTTCCAGTCCCCCGTCTCTAAGCAGCCTTGAAACTGAGCACAGCACACTGCGCCTGGGCAGCTTCTTTCTCCGAGAGACGTGCCCTCCTCACACCATGCACTCTCGCAGCTCCCTTGCCCACTTGCAGCAGCTGCTCGCAAAGAAAAAGGCTCCAGGAGTAACAGCCACTGCTGGGCTGAACCTTCCCCTTGCCTCACGGCAAGCACCACAAACTGTCCTCTGCACTCTGTCTTTCCCTTCTCCACCGCATCTACTACCACTGGCATCTCTGCATCTCCAAGCACGAAGCGAGCAGAATTGGTTCCAGGCAATACTGGAAGAGAAATAGGTAGCAGCACAAGTAGCCGCAAGTTGCACTTTCTGCTTCCGACTGCTCAAGCGAATCCGCAAACAGGCGAGTGGCAGGCACGCTTCCTCTTGCAGCCTGGGCCATTCGCACAGCAGCCCGCCGCTCTGCCTTCGTTCTTATGCTCTTCGTAGCACGTCGCGCTTTCGTTTTGCTGGAGACGAACAGTCGTCTGCTTCTCGCCCAGAGAGCACGGTGCCGGCGGCGAAAGCCTCCAGGCTGCTGCTTCTGCCCAAACACGCCTGCGCTCTGCACTTTCTCTCTCAGCGCTAGGTAGCAGCACACTCGGTCTGCCTTGTAGCCTGAACCTTAACGGAAAGCTTCTCGGCTACGTCTGGCACAGAGAACAGGTTGAGGTCCACGAGCTTCCCCAGAGCTTGCCCCCGATGCGTGGAAACTTGCATTTGCAGCACATTCCAGGGCTACTCTTCTTTCCTTTACAGCCTGCCCAGCGCCGTCAGATCGCCGTGCTCTCTGCCGCCGCCTTCTCGCTTCCAAGTACCAGCACGCACCTTGCAGCCTTGCAGATCAGCGCAAAGCTGCTTCACAAGCACAGTCAGCTGAGAATGCTCCGGCTGCTTCCGAGAGTAAGGCGCAGCCCTTGCACACTCCATCACACAAGCTGGCCAGAAACAGTTTCTTACAGCCGCACTGTTGCAGAGTCCACGCAGCTTGAGCGCACGCAGAAGGAGGCGTCCAGAAAGAAGAGGCGTTCTTCCAGTCCCCCTTCTCTAAGCAGCCTTGAAACTGAGCACAGCACACTGCGCCTGGGCAGCTTCTTTCTCCGAGAGACGTGCCCTCCTCACACCATGCACTCTCGCAGCTCCCTTGCCCACTTGCAGCAGCTGCTCGCAAAGAAAAAGGCTCCAGGAGTAACAGCCACTGCTGGGCTGAACCTTCCCCTTGCCTCACGGCAAGCACCACAAACTGTCCTCTGCACTCTGTCTTTCCCTTCTCCACCGCATCTACTACCACTGGCATCTCTGCATCTCCAAGCACGAAGCGAGCAGAATTGGTTCCAGGCAATACTGGAAGAGAAATAGGTAGCAGCACAAGTAGCCGCAAGTTGCACTTTCTGCTTCCGACTGCTCAAGCGAATCCGCAAACAGGCGAGTGGCAGGCACGCTTCCTCTTGCAGCCTGGGCCATTCGCACAGCAGCCCGCCGCTCTGCCTTCGTTCTTATGCTCTTCGTAGCACGTCGCGCTTTCGTTTTGCTGGAGACGAACAGTCGTCTGCTTCTCGCCCAGAGAGCACGGTGCCGGCGGCGAAAGCCTCCAGGCTGCTGCTTCTGCCCAAACACGCCTGCGCTCTGCACTTTCTCTCTCAGCGCTAGGTAGCAGCACACTCGGTCTGCCTTGTAGCCTGAACCTTAACGGAAAGCTTCTCGGCTACGTCTGGCACAGAGAACAGGTTGAGGTCCACGAGCTTCCCCAGAGCTTGCCCCCGATGCGTGGAAACTTGCATTTGCAGCACATTCCAGGGCTACTCTTCTTTCCTTTACAGCCTGCCCAGCGCCGTCAGATCGCCGTGCTCTCTGCCGCCGCCTTCTCGCTTCCAAGTACCAGCACGCACCTTGCAGCCTTGCAGATCAGCGCAAAGCTGCTTCACAAGCACAGTCAGCTGAGAATGCTCCGGCTGCTTCCGAGAGTAAGGCGCAGCCCTTGCACACTCCATCACACAAGCTGGCCAGAAACAGTTTCTTACAGCCGCACTGTTGCAGAGTCCACGCAGCTTGAGCGCACGCAGAAGGAGGCGTCCAGAAAGAAGAGGCGTTCTTCCAGTCCCCCTTCTCTAAGCAGCCTTGAAACTGAGCACAGCACACTGCGCCTGGGCAGCTTCTTTCTCCGAGAGACGTGCCCTCCTCACACCATGCACTCTCGCAGCTCCCTTGCCCACTTGCAGCAGCTGCTCGCAAAGAAAAAGGCTCCAGGAGTAACAGCCACTGCTGGGCTGAACCTTCCCCTTGCCTCACGGCAAGCACCACAAACTGTCCTCTGCACTCTGTCTTTCCCTTCTCCACCGCATCTACTACCACTGGCATCTCTGCATCTCCAAGCACGAAGCGAGCAGAATTGGTTCCAGGCAATACTGGAAGAGAAATAGGTAGCAGCACAAGTAGCCGCAAGTTGCACTTTCTGCTTCCGACTGCTCAAGCGAATCCGCAAACAGGCGAGTGGCAGGCACGCTTCCTCTTGCAGCCTGGGCCATTCGCACAGCAGCCCGCCGCTCTGCCTTCGTTCTTATGCTCTTCGTAGCACGTCGCGCTTTCGTTTTGCTGGAGACGAACAGTCGTCTGCTTCTCGCCCAGAGAGCACGGTGCCGGCGGCGAAAGCCTCCAGGCTGCTGCTTCTGCCCAAACACGCCTGCGCTCTGCACTTTCTCTCTCAGCGCTAGGTAGCAGCACACTCGGTCTGCCTTGTAGCCTGAACCTTAACGGAAAGCTTCTCGGCTACGTCTGGCACAGAGAACAGGTTGAGGTCCACGAGCTTCCCCAGAGCTTGCCCCCGATGCGTGGAAACTTGCATTTGCAGCACATTCCAGGGCTACTCTTCTTTCCTTTACAGCCTGCCCAGCGCCGTCAGATCGCCGTGCTCTCTGCCGCCGCCTTCTCGCTTCCAAGTACCAGCACGCACCTTGCAGCCTTGCAGATCAGCGCAAAGCTGCTTCACAAGCACAGTCAGCTGAGAATGCTCCGGCTGCTTCCGAGAGTAAGGCGCAGCCCTTGCACACTCCATCACACAAGCTGGCCAGAAACAGTTTCTTACAGCCGCACTGTTGCAGAGTCCACGCAGCTTGAGCGCACGCAGAAGGAGGCGTCCAGAAAGAAGAGGCGTTCTTCCAGTCCCCCTTCTCTAAGCAGCCTTGAAACTGAGCACAGCACACTGCGCCTGGGCAGCTTCTTTCTCCGAGAGACGTGCCCTCCTCACACCATGCACTCTCGCAGCTCCCTTGCCCACTTGCAGCAGCTGCTCGCAAAGAAAAAGGCTCCAGGAGTAACAGCCACTGCTGGGCTGAACCTTCCCCTTGCCTCACGGCAAGCACCACAAACTGTCCTCTGCACTCTGTCTTTCCCTTCTCCACCGCATCTACTACCACTGGCATCTCTGCATCTCCAAGCACGAAGCGAGCAGAATTGGTTCCAGGCAATACTGGAAGAGAAATAGGTAGCAGCACAAGTAGCCGCAAGTTGCACTTTCTGCTTCCGACTGCTCAAGCGAATCCGCAAACAGGCGAGTGGCAGGCACGCTTCCTCTTGCAGCCTGGGCCATTCGCACAGCAGCCCGCCGCTCTGCCTTCGTTCTTATGCTCTTCGTAGCACGTCGCGCTTTCGTTTTGCTGGAGACGAACAGTCGTCTGCTTCTCGCCCAGAGAGCACGGTGCCGGCGGCGAAAGCCTCCAGGCTGCTGCTTCTGCCCAAACACGCCTGCGCTCTGCACTTTCTCTCTCAGCGCTAGGTAGCAGCACACTCGGTCTGCCTTGTAGCCTGAACCTTAACGGAAAGCTTCTCGGCTACGTCTGGCACAGAGAACAGGTTGAGGTCCACGAGCTTCCCCAGAGCTTGCCCCCGATGCGTGGAAACTTGCATTTGCAGCACATTCCAGGGCTACTCTTCTTTCCTTTACAGCCTGCCCAGCGCCGTCAGATCGCCGTGCTCTCTGCCGCCGCCTTCTCGCTTCCAAGTACCAGCACGCACCTTGCAGCCTTGCAGATCAGCGCAAAGCTGCTTCACAAGCACAGTCAGCTGAGAATGCTCCGGCTGCTTCCGAGAGTAAGGCGCAGCCCTTGCACACTCCATCACACAAGCTGGCCAGAAACAGTTTCTTACAGCCGCACTGTTGCAGAGTCCACGCAGCTTGAGCGCACGCAGAAGGAGGCGTCCAGAAAGAAGAGGCGTTCTTCCAGTCCCCCTTCTCTAAGCAGCCTTGAAACTGAGCACAGCACACTGCGCCTGGGCAGCTTCTTTCTCCGAGAGACGTGCCCTCCTCACACCATGCACTCTCGCAGCTCCCTTGCCCACTTGCAGCAGCTGCTCGCAAAGAAAAAGGCTCCAGGAGTAACAGCCACTGCTGGGCTGAACCTTCCCCTTGCCTCACGGCAAGCACCACAAACTGTCCTCTGCACTCTGTCTTTCCCTTCTCCACCGCATCTACTACCACTGGCATCTCTGCATCTCCAAGCACGAAGCGAGCAGAATTGGTTCCAGGCAATACTGGAAGAGAAATAGGTAGCAGCACAAGTAGCCGCAAGTTGCACTTTCTGCTTCCGACTGCTCAAGCGAATCCGCAAACAGGCGAGTGGCAGGCACGCTTCCTCTTGCAGCCTGGGCCATTCGCACAGCAGCCCGCCGCTCTGCCTTCGTTCTTATGCTCTTCGTAGCACGTCGCGCTTTCGTTTTGCTGGAGACGAACAGTCGTCTGCTTCTCGCCCAGAGAGCACGGTGCCGGCGGCGAAAGCCTCCAGGCTGCTGCTTCTGCCCAAACACGCCTGCGCTCTGCACTTTCTCTCTCAGCGCTAGGTAGCAGCACACTCGGTCTGCCTTGTAGCCTGAACCTTAACGGAAAGCTTCTCGGCTACGTCTGGCACAGAGAACAGGTTGAGGTCCACGAGCTTCCCCAGAGCTTGCCCCCGATGCGTGGAAACTTGCATTTGCAGCACATTCCAGGGCTACTCTTCTTTCCTTTACAGCCTGCCCAGCGCCGTCAGATCGCCGTGCTCTCTGCCGCCGCCTTCTCGCTTCCAAGTACCAGCACGCACCTTGCAGCCTTGCAGATCAGCGCAAAGCTGCTTCACAAGCACAGTCAGCTGAGAATGCTCCGGCTGCTTCCGAGAGTAAGGCGCAGCCCTTGCACACTCCATCACACAAGCTGGCCAGAAACAGTTTCTTACAGCCGCACTGTTGCAGAGTCCACGCAGCTTGAGTGCACGCAGAAGGAGGCGTCCAGAAAGAAGAGGCGTTCTTCCAGTCCCCCTTCTCTAAGCAGCCTTGAAACTGAGCACAGCACACTGCGCCTGGGCAGCTTCTTTCTCCGAGAGACGTGCCCTCCTCACACCATGCACTCTCGCAGCTCCCTTGCCCACTTGCAGCAGCTGCTCGCAAAGAAAAAGGCTCCAGGAGTAACAGCCACTGCTGGGCTGAACCTTCCCCTTGCCTCACGGCAAGCACCACAAACTGTCCTCTGCACTCTGTCTTTCCCTTCTCCACCGCATCTACTACCACTGGCATCTCTGCATCTCCAAGCACGAAGCGAGCAGAATTGGTTCCAGGCAATACTGGAAGAGAAATAGGTAGCAGCACAAGTAGCCGCAAGTTGCACTTTCTGCTTCCGACTGCTCAAGCGAATCCGCAAACAGGCGAGTGGCAGGCACGCTTCCTCTTGCAGCCTGGGCCATTCGCACAGCAGCCCGCCGCTCTGCCTTCGTTCTTATGCTCTTCGTAGCACGTCGCGCTTTCGTTTTGCTGGAGACGAACAGTCGTCTGCTTCTCGCCCAGAGAGCACGGTGCCGGCGGCGAAAGCCTCCAGGCTGCTGCTTCTGCCCAAACACGCCTGCGCTCTGCACTTTCTCTCTCAGCGCTAGGTAGCAGCACACTCGGTCTGCCTTGTAGCCTGAACCTTAACGGAAAGCTTCTCGGCTACGTCTGGCACAGAGAACAGGTTGAGGTCCACGAGCTTCCCCAGAGCTTGCCCCCGATGCGTGGAAACTTGCATTTGCAGCACATTCCAGGGCTACTCTTCTTTCCTTTACAGCCTGCCCAGCGCCGTCAGATCGCCGTGCTCTCTGCCGCCGCCTTCTCGCTTCCAAGTACCAGCACGCACCTTGCAGCCTTGCAGATCAGCGCAAAGCTGCTTCACAAGCACAGTCAGCTGAGAATGCTCCGGCTGCTTCCGAGAGTAAGGCGCAGCCCTTGCACACTCCATCACACAAGCTGGCCAGAAACAGTTTCTTACAGCCGCACTGTTGCAGAGTCCACGCAGCTTGAGCGCACGCAGAAGGAGGCGTCCAGAAAGAAGAGGCGTTCTTCCAGTCCCCCGTCTCTAAGCAGCCTTGAAACTGAGCACAGCACACTGCGCCTGGGCAGCTTCTTTCTCCGAGAGACGTGCCCTCCTCACACCATGCACTCTCGCAGCTCCCTTGCCCACTTGCAGCAGCTGCTCGCAAAGAAAAAGGCTCCAGGAGTAACAGCCACTGCTGGGCTGAACCTTCCCCTTGCCTCACGGCAAGCACCACAAACTGTCCTCTGCACTCTGTCTTTCCCTTCTCCACCGCATCTACTACCACTGGCATCTCTGCATCTCCAAGCACGAAGCGAGCAGAATTGGTTCCAGGCAATACTGGAAGAGAAATAGGTAGCAGCACAAGTAGCCGCAAGTTGCACTTTCTGCTTCCGACTGCTCAAGCGAATCCGCAAACAGGCGAGTGGCAGGCACGCTTCCTCTTGCAGCCTGGGCCATTCGCACAGCAGCCCGCCGCTCTGCCTTCGTTCTTATGCTCTTCGTAGCACGTCGCGCTTTCGTTTTGCTGGAGACGAACAGTCGTCTGCTTCTCGCCCAGAGAGCACGGTGCCGGCGGCGAAAGCCTCCAGGCTGCTGCTTCTGCCCAAACACGCCTGCGCTCTGCACTTTCTCTCTCAGCGCTAGGTAGCAGCACACTCGGTCTGCCTTGTAGCCTGAACCTTAACGGAAAGCTTCTCGGCTACGTCTGGCACAGAGAACAGGTTGAGGTCCACGAGCTTCCCCAGAGCTTGCCCCCGATGCGTGGAAACTTGCATTTGCAGCACATTCCAGGGCTACTCTTCTTTCCTTTACAGCCTGCCCAGCGCCGTCAGATCGCCGTGCTCTCTGCCGCCGCCTTCTCGCTTCCAAGTACCAGCACGCACCTTGCAGCCTTGCAGATCAGCGCAAAGCTGCTTCACAAGCACAGTCAGCTGAGAATGCTCCGGCTGCTTCCGAGAGTAAGGCGCAGCCCTTGCACACTCCATCACACAAGCTGGCCAGAAACAGTTTCTTACAGCCGCACTGTTGCAGAGTCCACGCAGCTTGAGCGCACGCAGAAGGAGGCGTCCAGAAAGAAGAGGCGTTCTTCCAGTCCCCCTTCTCTAAGCAGCCTTGAAACTGAGCACAGCACACTGCGCCTGGGCAGCTTCTTTCTCCGAGAGACGTGCCCTCCTCACACCATGCACTCTCGCAGCTCCCTTGCCCACTTGCAGCAGCTGCTCGCAAAGAAAAAGGCTCCAGGAGTAACAGCCACTGCTGGGCTGAACCTTCCCCTTGCCTCACGGCAAGCACCACAAACTGTCCTCTGCACTCTGTCTTTCCCTTCTCCACCGCATCTACTACCACTGGCATCTCTGCATCTCCAAGCACGAAGCGAGCAGAATTGGTTCCAGGCAATACTGGAAGAGAAATAGGTAGCAGCACAAGTAGCCGCAAGTTGCACTTTCTGCTTCCGACTGCTCAAGCGAATCCGCAAACAGGCGAGTGGCAGGCACGCTTCCTCTTGCAGCCTGGGCCATTCGCACAGCAGCCCGCCGCTCTGCCTTCGTTCTTATGCTCTTCGTAGCACGTCGCGCTTTCGTTTTGCTGGAGACGAACAGTCGTCTGCTTCTCGCCCAGAGAGCACGGTGCCGGCGGCGAAAGCCTCCAGGCTGCTGCTTCTGCCCAAACACGCCTGCGCTCTGCACTTTCTCTCTCAGCGCTAGGTAGCAGCACACTCGGTCTGCCTTGTAGCCTGAACCTTAACGGAAAGCTTCTCGGCTACGTCTGGCACAGAGAACAGGTTGAGGTCCACGAGCTTCCCCAGAGCTTGCCCCCGATGCGTGGAAACTTGCATTTGCAGCACATTCCAGGGCTACTCTTCTTTCCTTTACAGCCTGCCCAGCGCCGTCAGATCGCCGTGCTCTCTGCCGCCGCCTTCTCGCTTCCAAGTACCAGCACGCACCTTGCAGCCTTGCAGATCAGCGCAAAGCTGCTTCACAAGCACAGTCAGCTGAGAATGCTCCGGCTGCTTCCGAGAGTAAGGCGCAGCCCTTGCACACTCCATCACACAAGCTGGCCAGAAACAGTTTCTTACAGCCGCACTGTTGCAGAGTCCACGCAGCTTGAGCGCACGCAGAAGGAGGCGTCCAGAAAGAAGAGGCGTTCTTCCAGTCCCCCTTCTCTAAGCAGCCTTGAAACTGAGCACAGCACACTGCGCCTGGGCAGCTTCTTTCTCCGAGAGACGTGCCCTCCTCACACCATGCACTCTCGCAGCTCCCTTGCCCACTTGCAGCAGCTGCTCGCAAAGAAAAAGGCTCCAGGAGTAACAGCCACTGCTGGGCTGAACCTTCCCCTTGCCTCACGGCAAGCACCACAAACTGTCCTCTGCACTCTGTCTTTCCCTTCTCCACCGCATCTACTACCACTGGCATCTCTGCATCTCCAAGCACGAAGCGAGCAGAATTGGTTCCAGGCAATACTGGAAGAGAAATAGGTAGCAGCACAAGTAGCCGCAAGTTGCACTTTCTGCTTCCGACTGCTCAAGCGAATCCGCAAACAGGCGAGTGGCAGGCACGCTTCCTCTTGCAGCCTGGGCCATTCGCACAGCAGCCCGCCGCTCTGCCTTCGTTCTTATGCTCTTCGTAGCACGTCGCGCTTTCGTTTTGCTGGAGACGAACAGTCGTCTGCTTCTCGCCCAGAGAGCACGGTGCCGGCGGCGAAAGCCTCCAGGCTGCTGCTTCTGCCCAAACACGCCTGCGCTCTGCACTTTCTCTCTCAGCGCTAGGTAGCAGCACACTCGGTCTGCCTTGTAGCCTGAACCTTAACGGAAAGCTTCTCGGCTACGTCTGGCACAGAGAACAGGTTGAGGTCCACGAGCTTCCCCAGAGCTTGCCCCCGATGCGTGGAAACTTGCATTTGCAGCACATTCCAGGGCTACTCTTCTTTCCTTTACAGCCTGCCCAGCGCCGTCAGATCGCCGTGCTCTCTGCCGCCGCCTTCTCGCTTCCAAGTACCAGCACGCACCTTGCAGCCTTGCAGATCAGCGCAAAGCTGCTTCACAAGCACAGTCAGCTGAGAATGCTCCGGCTGCTTCCGAGAGTAAGGCGCAGCCCTTGCACACTCCATCACACAAGCTGGCCAGAAACAGTTTCTTACAGCCGCACTGTTGCAGAGTCCACGCAGCTTGAGCGCACGCAGAAGGAGGCGTCCAGAAAGAAGAGGCGTTCTTCCAGTCCCCCGTCTCTAAGCAGCCTTGAAACTGAGCACAGCACACTGCGCCTGGGCAGCTTCTTTCTCCGAGAGACGTGCCCTCCTCACACCATGCACTCTCGCAGCTCCCTTGCCCACTTGCAGCAGCTGCTCGCAAAGAAAAAGGCTCCAGGAGTAACAGCCACTGCTGGGCTGAACCTTCCCCTTGCCTCACGGCAAGCACCACAAACTGTCCTCTGCACTCTGTCTTTCCCTTCTCCACCGCATCTACTACCACTGGCATCTCTGCATCTCCAAGCACGAAGCGAGCAGAATTGGTTCCAGGCAATACTGGAAGAGAAATAGGTAGCAGCACAAGTAGCCGCAAGTTGCACTTTCTGCTTCCGACTGCTCAAGCGAATCCGCAAACAGGCGAGTGGCAGGCACGCTTCCTCTTGCAGCCTGGGCCATTCGCACAGCAGCCCGCCGCTCTGCCTTCGTTCTTATGCTCTTCGTAGCACGTCGCGCTTTCGTTTTGCTGGAGACGAACAGTCGTCTGCTTCTCGCCCAGAGAGCACGGTGCCGGCGGCGAAAGCCTCCAGGCTGCTGCTTCTGCCCAAACACGCCTGCGCTCTGCACTTTCTCTCTCAGCGCTAGGTAGCAGCACACTCGGTCTGCCTTGTAGCCTGAACCTTAACGGAAAGCTTCTCGGCTACGTCTGGCACAGAGAACAGGTTGAGGTCCACGAGCTTCCCCAGAGCTTGCCCCCGATGCGTGGAAACTTGCATTTGCAGCACATTCCAGGGCTACTCTTCTTTCCTTTACAGCCTGCCCAGCGCCGTCAGATCGCCGTGCTCTCTGCCGCCGCCTTCTCGCTTCCAAGTACCAGCACGCACCTTGCAGCCTTGCAGATCAGCGCAAAGCTGCTTCACAAGCACAGTCAGCTGAGAATGCTCCGGCTGCTTCCGAGAGTAAGGCGCAGCCCTTGCACACTCCATCACACAAGCTGGCCAGAAACAGTTTCTTACAGCCGCACTGTTGCAGAGTCCACGCAGCTTGAGCGCACGCAGAAGGAGGCGTCCAGAAAGAAGAGGCGTTCTTCCAGTCCCCCTTCTCTAAGCAGCCTTGAAACTGAGCACAGCACACTGCGCCTGGGCAGCTTCTTTCTCCGAGAGACGTGCCCTCCTCACACCATGCACTCTCGCAGCTCCCTTGCCCACTTGCAGCAGCTGCTCGCAAAGAAAAAGGCTCCAGGAGTAACAGCCACTGCTGGGCTGAACCTTCCCCTTGCCTCACGGCAAGCACCACAAACTGTCCTCTGCACTCTGTCTTTCCCTTCTCCACCGCATCTACTACCACTGGCATCTCTGCATCTCCAAGCACGAAGCGAGCAGAATTGGTTCCAGGCAATACTGGAAGAGAAATAGGTAGCAGCACAAGTAGCCGCAAGTTGCACTTTCTGCTTCCGACTGCTCAAGCGAATCCGCAAACAGGCGAGTGGCAGGCACGCTTCCTCTTGCAGCCTGGGCCATTCGCACAGCAGCCCGCCGCTCTGCCTTCGTTCTTATGCTCTTCGTAGCACGTCGCGCTTTCGTTTTGCTGGAGACGAACAGTCGTCTGCTTCTCGCCCAGAGAGCACGGTGCCGGCGGCGAAAGCCTCCAGGCTGCTGCTTCTGCCCAAACACGCCTGCGCTCTGCACTTTCTCTCTCAGCGCTAGGTAGCAGCACACTCGGTCTGCCTTGTAGCCTGAACCTTAACGGAAAGCTTCTCGGCTACGTCTGGCACAGAGAACAGGTTGAGGTCCACGAGCTTCCCCAGAGCTTGCCCCCGATGCGTGGAAACTTGCATTTGCAGCACATTCCAGGGCTACTCTTCTTTCCTTTACAGCCTGCCCAGCGCCGTCAGATCGCCGTGCTCTCTGCCGCCGCCTTCTCGCTTCCAAGTACCAGCACGCACCTTGCAGCCTTGCAGATCAGCGCAAAGCTGCTTCACAAGCACAGTCAGCTGAGAATGCTCCGGCTGCTTCCGAGAGTAAGGCGCAGCCCTTGCACACTCCATCACACAAGCTGGCCAGAAACAGTTTCTTACAGCCGCACTGTTGCAGAGTCCACGCAGCTTGAGCGCACGCAGAAGGAGGCGTCCAGAAAGAAGAGGCGTTCTTCCAGTCCCCCGTCTCTAAGCAGCCTTGAAACTGAGCACAGCACACTGCGCCTGGGCAGCTTCTTTCTCCGAGAGACGTGCCCTCCTCACACCATGCACTCTCGCAGCTCCCTTGCCCACTTGCAGCAGCTGCTCGCAAAGAAAAAGGCTCCAGGAGTAACAGCCACTGCTGGGCTGAACCTTCCCCTTGCCTCACGGCAAGCACCACAAACTGTCCTCTGCACTCTGTCTTTCCCTTCTCCACCGCATCTACTACCACTGGCATCTCTGCATCTCCAAGCACGAAGCGAGCAGAATTGGTTCCAGGCAATACTGGAAGAGAAATAGGTAGCAGCACAAGTAGCCGCAAGTTGCACTTTCTGCTTCCGACTGCTCAAGCGAATCCGCAAACAGGCGAGTGGCAGGCACGCTTCCTCTTGCAGCCTGGGCCATTCGCACAGCAGCCCGCCGCTCTGCCTTCGTTCTTATGCTCTTCGTAGCACGTCGCGCTTTCGTTTTGCTGGAGACGAACAGTCGTCTGCTTCTCGCCCAGAGAGCACGGTGCCGGCGGCGAAAGCCTCCAGGCTGCTGCTTCTGCCCAAACACGCCTGCGCTCTGCACTTTCTCTCTCAGCGCTAGGTAGCAGCACACTCGGTCTGCCTTGTAGCCTGAACCTTAACGGAAAGCTTCTCGGCTACGTCTGGCACAGAGAACAGGTTGAGGTCCACGAGCTTCCCCAGAGCTTGCCCCCGATGCGTGGAAACTTGCATTTGCAGCACATTCCAGGGCTACTCTTCTTTCCTTTACAGCCTGCCCAGCGCCGTCAGATCGCCGTGCTCTCTGCCGCCGCCTTCTCGCTTCCAAGTACCAGCACGCACCTTGCAGCCTTGCAGATCAGCGCAAAGCTGCTTCACAAGCACAGTCAGCTGAGAATGCTCCGGCTGCTTCCGAGAGTAAGGCGCAGCCCTTGCACACTCCATCACACAAGCTGGCCAGAAACAGTTTCTTACAGCCGCACTGTTGCAGAGTCCACGCAGCTTGAGCGCACGCAGAAGGAGGCGTCCAGAAAGAAGAGGCGTTCTTCCAGTCCCCCTTCTCTAAGCAGCCTTGAAACTGAGCACAGCACACTGCGCCTGGGCAGCTTCTTTCTCCGAGAGACGTGCCCTCCTCACACCATGCACTCTCGCAGCTCCCTTGCCCACTTGCAGCAGCTGCTCGCAAAGAAAAAGGCTCCAGGAGTAACAGCCACTGCTGGGCTGAACCTTCCCCTTGCCTCACGGCAAGCACCACAAACTGTCCTCTGCACTCTGTCTTTCCCTTCTCCACCGCATCTACTACCACTGGCATCTCTGCATCTCCAAGCACGAAGCGAGCAGAATTGGTTCCAGGCAATACTGGAAGAGAAATAGGTAGCAGCACAAGTAGCCGCAAGTTGCACTTTCTGCTTCCGACTGCTCAAGCGAATCCGCAAACAGGCGAGTGGCAGGCACGCTTCCTCTTGCAGCCTGGGCCATTCGCACAGCAGCCCGCCGCTCTGCCTTCGTTCTTATGCTCTTCGTAGCACGTCGCGCTTTCGTTTTGCTGGAGACGAACAGTCGTCTGCTTCTCGCCCAGAGAGCACGGTGCCGGCGGCGAAAGCCTCCAGGCTGCTGCTTCTGCCCAAACACGCCTGCGCTCTGCACTTTCTCTCTCAGCGCTAGGTAGCAGCACACTCGGTCTGCCTTGTAGCCTGAACCTTAACGGAAAGCTTCTCGGCTACGTCTGGCACAGAGAACAGGTTGAGGTCCACGAGCTTCCCCAGAGCTTGCCCCCGATGCGTGGAAACTTGCATTTGCAGCACATTCCAGGGCTACTCTTCTTTCCTTTACAGCCTGCCCAGCGCCGTCAGATCGCCGTGCTCTCTGCCGCCGCCTTCTCGCTTCCAAGTACCAGCACGCACCTTGCAGCCTTGCAGATCAGCGCAAAGCTGCTTCACAAGCACAGTCAGCTGAGAATGCTCCGGCTGCTTCCGAGAGTAAGCGCAGCCCTTGCACACTCCATCACACAAGCTGGCCAGAAACAGTTTCTTACAGCCGCACTGTTGCAGAGTCCACGCAGCTTGAGCGCACGCAGAAGGAGGCGTCCAGAAAGAAGAGGCGTTCTTCCAGTCCCCCTTCTCTAAGCAGCCTTGAAACTGAGCACAGCACACTGCGCCTGGGCAGCTTCTTTCTCCGAGAGACGTGCCCTCCTCACACCATGCACTCTCGCAGCTCCCTTGCCCACTTGCAGCAGCTGCTCGCAAAGAAAAAGGCTCCAGGAGTAACAGCCACTGCTGGGCTGAACCTTCCCCTTGCCTCACGGCAAGCACCACAAACTGTCCTCTGCACTCTGTCTTTCCCTTCTCCACCGCATCTACTACCACTGGCATCTCTGCATCTCCAAGCACGAAGCGAGCAGAATTGGTTCCAGGCAATACTGGAAGAGAAATAGGTAGCAGCACAAGTAGCCGCAAGTTGCACTTTCTGCTTCCGACTGCTCAAGCGAATCCGCAAACAGGCGAGTGGCAGGCACGCTTCCTCTTGCAGCCTGGGCCATTCGCACAGCAGCCCGCCGCTCTGCCTTCGTTCTTATGCTCTTCGTAGCACGTCGCGCTTTCGTTTTGCTGGAGACGAACAGTCGTCTGCTTCTCGCCCAGAGAGCACGGTGCCGGCGGCGAAAGCCTCCAGGCTGCTGCTTCTGCCCAAACACGCCTGCGCTCTGCACTTTCTCTCTCAGCGCTAGGTAGCAGCACACTCGGTCTGCCTTGTAGCCTGAACCTTAACGGAAAGCTTCTCGGCTACGTCTGGCACAGAGAACAGGTTGAGGTCCACGAGCTTCCCCAGAGCTTGCCCCCGATGCGTGGAAACTTGCATTTGCAGCACATTCCAGGGCTACTCTTCTTTCCTTTACAGCCTGCCCAGCGCCGTCAGATCGCCGTGCTCTCTGCCGCCGCCTTCTCGCTTCCAAGTACCAGCACGCACCTTGCAGCCTTGCAGATCAGCGCAAAGCTGCTTCACAAGCACAGTCAGCTGAGAATGCTCCGGCTGCTTCCGAGAGTAAGGCGCAGCCCTTGCACACTCCATCACACAAGCTGGCCAGAAACAGTTTCTTACAGCCGCACTGTTGCAGAGTCCACGCAGCTTGAGCGCACGCAGAAGGAGGCGTCCAGAAAGAAGAGGCGTTCTTCCAGTCCCCCGTCTCTAAGCAGCCTTGAAACTGAGCACAGCACACTGCGCCTGGGCAGCTTCTTTCTCCGAGAGACGTGCCCTCCTCACACCATGCACTCTCGCAGCTCCCTTGCCCACTTGCAGCAGCTGCTCGCAAAGAAAAAGGCTCCAGGAGTAACAGCCACTGCTGGGCTGAACCTTCCCCTTGCCTCACGGCAAGCACCACAAACTGTCCTCTGCACTCTGTCTTTCCCTTCTCCACCGCATCTACTACCACTGGCATCTCTGCATCTCCAAGCACGAAGCGAGCAGAATTGGTTCCAGGCAATACTGGAAGAGAAATAGGTAGCAGCACAAGTAGCCGCAAGTTGCACTTTCTGCTTCCGACTGCTCAAGCGAATCCGCAAACAGGCGAGTGGCAGGCACGCTTCCTCTTGCAGCCTGGGCCATTCGCACAGCAGCCCGCCGCTCTGCCTTCGTTCTTATGCTCTTCGTAGCACGTCGCGCTTTCGTTTTGCTGGAGACGAACAGTCGTCTGCTTCTCGCCCAGAGAGCACGGTGCCGGCGGCGAAAGCCTCCAGGCTGCTGCTTCTGCCCAAACACGCCTGCGCTCTGCACTTTCTCTCTCAGCGCTAGGTAGCAGCACACTCGGTCTGCCTTGTAGCCTGAACCTTAACGGAAAGCTTCTCGGCTACGTCTGGCACAGAGAACAGGTTGAGGTCCACGAGCTTCCCCAGAGCTTGCCCCGATGCGTGGAAACTTGCATTTGCAGCACATTCCAGGGCTACTCTTCTTTCCTTTACAGCCTGCCCAGCGCCGTCAGATCGCCGTGCTCTCTGCCGCCGCCTTCTCGCTTCCAAGTACCAGCACGCACCTTGCAGCCTTGCAGATCAGCGCAAAGCTGCTTCACAAGCACAGTCAGCTGAGAATGCTCCGGCTGCTTCCGAGAGTAAGGCGCAGCCCTTGCACACTCCATCACACAAGCTGGCCAGAAACAGTTTCTTACAGCCGCACTGTTGCAGAGTCCACGCAGCTTGAGCGCACGCAGAAGGAGGCGTCCAGAAAGAAGAGGCGTTCTTCCAGTCCCCCTTCTCTAAGCAGCCTTGAAACTGAGCACAGCACACTGCGCCTGGGCAGCTTCTTTCTCCGAGAGACGTGCCCTCCTCACACCATGCACTCTCGCAGCTCCCTTGCCCACTTGCAGCAGCTGCTCGCAAAGAAAAAGGCTCCAGGAGTAACAGCCACTGCTGGGCTGAACCTTCCCCTTGCCTCACGGCAAGCACCACAAACTGTCCTCTGCACTCTGTCTTTCCCTTCTCCACCGCATCTACTACCACTGGCATCTCTGCATCTCCAAGCACGAAGCGAGCAGAATTGGTTCCAGGCAATACTGGAAGAGAAATAGGTAGCAGCACAAGTAGCCGCAAGTTGCACTTTCTGCTTCCGACTGCTCAAGCGAATCCGCAAACAGGCGAGTGGCAGGCACGCTTCCTCTTGCAGCCTGGGCCATTCGCACAGCAGCCCGCCGCTCTGCCTTCGTTCTTATGCTCTTCGTAGCACGTCGCGCTTTCGTTTTGCTGGAGACGAACAGTCGTCTGCTTCTCGCCCAGAGAGCACGGTGCCGGCGGCGAAAGCCTCCAGGCTGCTGCTTCTGCCCAAACACGCCTGCGCTCTGCACTTTCTCTCTCAGCGCTAGGTAGCAGCACACTCGGTCTGCCTTGTAGCCTGAACCTTAACGGAAAGCTTCTCGGCTACGTCTGGCACAGAGAACAGGTTGAGGTCCACGAGCTTCCCCAGAGCTTGCCCCCGATGCGTGGAAACTTGCATTTGCAGCACATTCCAGGGCTACTCTTCTTTCCTTTACAGCCTGCCCAGCGCCGTCAGATCGCCGTGCTCTCTGCCGCCGCCTTCTCGCTTCCAAGTACCAGCACGCACCTTGCAGCCTTGCAGATCAGCGCAAAGCTGCTTCACAAGCACAGTCAGCTGAGAATGCTCCGGCTGCTTCCGAGAGTAAGGCGCAGCCCTTGCACACTCCATCACACAAGCTGGCCAGAAACAGTTTCTTACAGCCGCACTGTTGCAGAGTCCACGCAGCTTGAGCGCACGCAGAAGGAGGCGTCCAGAAAGAAGAGGCGTTCTTCCAGTCCCCCTTCTCTAAGCAGCCTTGAAACTGAGCACAGCACACTGCGCCTGGGCAGCTTCTTTCTCCGAGAGACGTGCCCTCCTCACACCATGCACTCTCGCAGCTCCCTTGCCCACTTGCAGCAGCTGCTCGCAAAGAAAAAGGCTCCAGGAGTAACAGCCACTGCTGGGCTGAACCTTCCCCTTGCCTCACGGCAAGCACCACAAACTGTCCTCTGCACTCTGTCTTTCCCTTCTCCACCGCATCTACTACCACTGGCATCTCTGCATCTCCAAGCACGAAGCGAGCAGAATTGGTTCCAGGCAATACTGGAAGAGAAATAGGTAGCAGCACAAGTAGCCGCAAGTTGCACTTTCTGCTTCCGACTGCTCAAGCGAATCCGCAAACAGGCGAGTGGCAGGCACGCTTCCTCTTGCAGCCTGGGCCATTCGCACAGCAGCCCGCCGCTCTGCCTTCGTTCTTATGCTCTTCGTAGCACGTCGCGCTTTCGTTTTGCTGGAGACGAACAGTCGTCTGCTTCTCGCCCAGAGAGCACGGTGCCGGCGGCGAAAGCCTCCAGGCTGCTGCTTCTGCCCAAACACGCCTGCGCTCTGCACTTTCTCTCTCA